>NC_059373.1:13870280-14170280 GCF_019703515.2 Myxocyprinus asiaticus | reverse complement strand
GTATAGGAGCATGAAACTGTGCATGTACAGCACCATTCTTTCCCCCACGTGTTCAGCAACTCTCTATTTATATTTGTTTTGTTTGTGGCTTCTATCTCTCTCTATCTTCTTTTGAGTTATCCAAATAATACAGTTTTATTATATTTCTTTGAGTATCTACAGAGTGACAAAGTTCTACTAATATAAACAATCCTTTTGTATAAGAGGTTGAAGGAAAATAAGAAAGGACCGGTTTTATCAAAGCCTCACCCACTTGCAACCCCACATCTTATTAGTTCATTTAAATGGGATGGGCAGCTGTAGGAATGTGAGGTAGTGCAGTGGTTCAAAGTATGCTATTGACTCATACTCGATGGTACTCATTCTTGAAATAGTCCTCTGAATGAAGTCCTACATCAGAAACAGCTGAGCTAAACTTGAATGCTTATCAGGAATATGACTGATGTAACTGCACAAGGCAAATCCTAATGAACTAATTTCCATTAGTTAAATATGTGTTCCACTCATCTGAGAGAAGTTTTTGGTCTGATTCAGAAATTTCTTTCAGTTACATTTGATTCAGTTCAGTTTAATTTAGTTTCATTCACTTACTTTCTGTCCAGTTTTGTGTATTTCAGTGACATTTCATTGAATAAAACAAAACTAGACTGAAAAGTATATTTCTCTATTCTGTACATTAGGGCTGTCTGACACGCAGCTGCATATGCACGTGCACACTCTCACAGTGATTCAGCTGCACTTCTTAACGGCACAATATCTTGGTCATTATGCCTCTTTTGGCAAGTTGTTAATGTAAACACAGTCATTTATGTCTTAGGAGAATGTAAACAGATAAGGCAAATAAAATTGTCAAAAATCATGCATTAGGCCTTGTAGGGTAAATGCAGCCTGATACATGACTTTTATATGCACTGTCTGTTATATTATATTACTCCAAAAATTTGACAAGAAAAAGAGAAAACCACTCACTGCTCTTAATTTGTTTTTTGTTTTTTGTTTTAAATGCCAACTGTTAACTTGAACAATTGCTAGAAAATTTTAAAGGAATAGTTCACCCTTAAATGAAAATTTATCTCATCATTTACTCACCCTTATGCCATCCCAGATGCGTATGACTTACGTTTTTCTGCAGAACACAAAGTATGATTTTTAGAAGAATATTTCAGCTCTGTAGGTCCATACAATGCAAGTGAATGTTGACGCTCCAAAAAAGGACATAAAGACATCATAAAGGTAATCCATGTGACTCCAGTATTTAAATCCATATTTTCAGAAGTGATATGATAGGTGTGGGTGAGAAACAGATCAATATTTGTCATTTTCACACAAGAAGAAGAATGTAAAAGTGATCTGTTTCTCACCCACACCTATCATATAACTTCTGAAGATATTGATTTAACTACTGGAGTCTTATGGATTACTTTTATGCTGACTTGCGTGATTTTTGGAGCTTCAAAATTTTGGCACCCATTCACATGCATTGGATGGACCAAAAGAGCTGAGAAATTCTTCTAAAAATCTTCATTTGAGTTCAGCAGATGAAATAAAGTCATACACATCTTGGATGGTATAAGGGTGAGTAAATGATGAGAGAATTTTCATTTTTGGGTGAACTATTCCTTTAAATCAAAGTTTACATAATTATAAAATACTCGAAGGCTACATGCTATTTTAAATTATTTTGCCTCATGCTGTTTTAATTAGTTAAAGCCGAAGTTCACACAAAAATGAAAATTCTGTCAAAATGTACTCACCCTTATGTTGTTCTAAACCTTTATGACTTTCTTATGCGGAACACAAAAGAAAAAGTTTTAATTAATTTAACAGCACATACTTCCAGTACAGTGGCAGTAGGGCTGGAACGATTAGTCGACATAAAACATTGTTGACAAATATATTCATTGGCGAATAGTCATTTGGTCTCACGGGATGCATTTTACCTAGAGAGCTGCAGCCCATGAGGAAGAATACACTCACAGTCCAGATGCACTCCAAAGAGCTCATAATGATGCAGATGGCAAAGTATGGTGAGATTATACAAATATACTAAATAAGAAACGTACAAAGTCAACGTTGTCTTGAAATAAAACGCAGCTGGCATTCAGCAGGAGCAAAACTTGCATGTTGCTAAATGAATGGAAACATCCTGGTGTTATTATTTTCTTTCATCTGTAATGCATCCTTTATTCAAGTTCAATCAGTACGGAAGCAGAAACGCTAGGATTCTCTCGCGTGTTTGCGGCAGCTTCAGTTGTGATAGCTTGCCATGTAATGAATTATAGCTAATGTGTTGCATTGTTTATTTTATCGATGTGCAGCTCTAAGAACATCGAAGTTTGTTTTTGTAAAATAAAGTTGGAACAAAATTAAGTGAACAAACAGGTGAGAGATGGCAGGACTATTTTTCTCTGCAAAAATGAGAATTTTTAATAACTCTTTTTTGTATTGTTTTCTAATTGCAATCTGAAAATCCTTTAAAATAAGGTACGTTTACTTAAGGAGCTTCACTAATAATTGAGATATTGATATTTGTTAAGAAGTGTATTTTGTCTTACAGGTTTTTTAACTTGTCTCAACAAATGGAAAAAAAAAAAACCTGCCAGTGCAGTAAGATAAAAAAATACTGTATATTCTCAGAAAACAAATTTTAATGTCTTGTGCAGTTACTTCTCAAGTAATTTTTTCTTGATTTAAGGATTTTTAGCTATTTTAACTTGAAAACAAGGCAAAAACGGCTAATACACGATTTTGTCTATTTTTTTTACTAAATTAACCTTCATGGAAAGGAAAGTAATTCAGAGAAATTAATTTTAAAGTATTAAGATACTTTCATCCTCATTTTTTTAAAGCACTTGTTTAATACAAACTCTTAACTCAAGGCTCAAGCTGAATTGTCGATTAAGAGCTAATTGTTGCAATAATAACCCGAATAGTTGATTAATCATTCTAATAATCATTAGATTAGTCGATTATCAAAATAATTGTTTGTTGCAGCCCTGAATGGCAGAGGATAGTGCCTGTCATGTTAAAGCTTAAAAATACCCAAAAGTGGGGGCCTGGGTAGCTCAGCAAGTAAAGACGCTAACTACCACCCCTGGAGTCGCGAGTTCAGATCCAGGGTGTGCTGAGTGACTCCAGCCAGGTCTCCTAGGCAACCAAATTTATCCGGTTGCTAGGGAGGGTAGAGTCACATGGGGTAACCTCCCCATGGTCACTATAATGTGGTTCACTCTCAGTGGGGTGCGTGGTGAGTTGTGCATGGATGCCGTGGAGAACAGCGTGAAGCCTCCACATGCGCTGTGTCTCTGCAGTAATGTGTTCAACAAGTCATGTGATAAGATGCGTGGATTGACAGTCTCGGACGCAGAGGCAACTGAGATTCGTCCTCCACCACCCAGATTGAGGTGTCACTACACCACCATGAGGACTTAGAGCGCATTGGGAATTGGGCATTCCAAATTGGGGAGAAAAAAAATTAAAAATACCCAAAAGTATTATAAAAGAGGTAAAATGTTTGTCATATTCATAGTCTTAAGGCAGACGATAAGGCATGGACACGTGAGAAATTGTGAGAGTTGTTTTAAGCTGATTACAATGCAAGCCACTGTGAACAAGCTTCTTTCATAATGTTCATGAACGTACAATGGATGTCACTATTTTAACTAATAAATGACATACATTTTGTATAGTTTCACATCAAAACATATCTATGTCTTCAGAAGACTTTGAATATGATGCACAATTCACATATACTACTTTTATGATATTTTGGGTCCTTTTTAAGGTAGGCACTTTTCTCTGCCATTGTATTGAAAAGACAGGCTGTGATATTCATAATGAAATTTGAATGAATTCATAATTCATTATTAAAATGTCTACTGTTGTGTCATGCGTAAGAAAAGTACAGGTTTGGGACTATAAGAGGGTAAGTAAACTGAAAATATTTCACTAGAAATGTTTGTATTCTGAGATGTGCTGGTTTCTGTGAATGTAAGTTGCAGTGGAAAGTGATGCAAGACAGTGACCAAAGCTAATCTTTCAGACACTTCAAATGCTCTGATAAAAAAATAACACATTCATGAATGTCAAACATTTTAAAAGTTAGGTGTATTGCATATTGCAAAACAGATTACAGGCAGCCACAGCAACTAGAATGTGTATATAAATAGTCTGCCTATTCTGATCATGTAATTAATTAATTAATTAATTAATAGCGCTGAGCAATGCATGATATACTGTACATAATGGAATTAAAGTGGATGTTTAGAATGATTTCAATTATGCAAGTGACAGACACATGGTGGCAGAAGTCCTCTACACCCTTGTCTGCAAAACATGGCCCCCAGTTGCCTCATTCTTATTTGCATATTCTGAGCTCTGCACAAATTATCAAAGCTGTCAGTCTTCCAGTAGAATCTGTTATGACCAGAATGTGAAGTGTGTGTCTGGAACTTTAAACATGTGCTATGAACCTTTGCTTTGCACATGCAGACATGTAACTACAAATTTAAATGAACACATGGTTGGATGGAGAATAACTGCCCATTAATTGCTTTGACATAATTTAATATGATTATTCTACTGGTTTGGTCAGACGTCTTTAAGAAAATTGCAATGTTGAGCCTGTTTTGGACTTGATAAGCTGAAGTAAACCCTACAATTAGTATATTAAGCTATCAAGAATGAGACTAATGTAGTTACAGTATTACAGTTATGTTAAGTTGATATGTCCTGCAGTATGACATGCTAAAACTATTTCAAACAGTATTTTGTGCATTAATTTTACAATTATTATGCATGCAGCTTATTTGAGCTTTATATTAATTGAGAAACTGTTTAAAATATTTGTACTTTAAAAAAATAATTTGACATATTGTAAGACCATTTGAAATGAACTAAATGAACTAACTAACTTGGTGAAAAAAAATGGTCACCTGTTACAGCACCTAAATATACACTTTGACTTGTACATTTATATAAATTTTACTTAAATTCATAATGTTGATCTTGAAAAAAGTTATTGGGCATGTTGTGCTTTAACAACATAAATACTATTGTAATATTGGATGCCATGTTATTAATATAACCAAAATAATAGTAAAATCAATGCAAAATTCATTTGAATTGATGCTGTTGATGGCATCGCTGATCAATGTTAAATATTGGCATGTAGTTATGCCATAACCCCTCGTATTGCATCATATCCGACTATCCGGAATTGCTCTCAAACCTTTAGCTTACAGTAATCAATGGTCGGGACAAACACACATTCTTCGGCCATATTTACAGGGTATATATTTTTGTTTTTACTGCAAACTATCTTTCAGTTAACTAGGCACTCCCTTCATGGTCAAGCCTGTGACTGACATGGAACTGACATGTAAATTCATGTCATTATTCAAAAATGAGCTGACTGGTCCCAGCAATTAAAGGTGCCATTTATGTTGCAGGAAATACAAACTTCAAACTACACCTTCTCTGACAGAGATAATTACAGACCTCTCTGGGTGTGTCACATAGCACCTGAACTGGCTTTACACACAAACATTCTCAAAAATAACTGCTATATCCTTATTTCTAAACTGTCAAGAGTAGTGATGGGCATTCCGGATCTTTTTAGTGAGCTGGCTCGTTCAGCTCAGCTCACCAAAAAGAGCCGGCTCTTTTGGCTCCCAAACGGCTCTTTAAAAAAAAAGTCAAACAGTTTGCGATAGTTTGACTATGATTGGTGTTAAAACAATTCTAATTAAATTATTAAATCAAATCATACTCTACCTTAACCACAATGTGTTTAAAAATGCATTGGTTTGCATTTGCATTTAAAGTATAACTTTTTAAAGTATATAAACAAAGTGCAGATAAATCTAACCATTCAAAACGAATACGATGTGAACAGCATAATAGAATATTGCACCATATCAAAGAAAAATAAATAACAATTTGCAAAACTGCAGCATCCCACAAATTGAAATAAATGTAAAAAAAGAAGGGTACTATTACACATGTGCATTTAAAGTATAACTTTTTTAATGTATATAAACGAAGTGCATATAAATGTAACAATTCAAAACTAATACAATCTGAACAACATAATAAGTTGGCTCCGCCCTCCCTCACTCATCTTTGGTTCATTGGTTGACACTGCGTGTCTGATTAACAGGAACAACAGGTGAGGCTGTTAGTCTGATCAGACAGTCAGAACGAATGTGTGTGCGCTTGAGCATTTAGGCCTATATTATTTTATTTATTTTTCCTTCTTTGAATTCGTTAATTCTATTCATTTAAATCTTTTGATTATTCATATCTTAATTTTTTTATATTTTTATAAATAGATTCGGCTCTTCTGATATGCGAGCCGGCTCCCAACGTTCACCTATAAGAGCAGGCTCTTAGAGCCGACTCGTTCGTGAACGACCCATCACTAGTCAAGAGGAAGACCACAGGCAGTGAGATAATTCATGTAGTAGAAGCTTGCATGGATGCACAATTTTGAATCAATGCTTGTATTTAGGCAATAGTGTTTTTGTCAAATATTTTATCTCTTCAGTTGATCCTTTGTTGTGAAACACTTGCAAGAAACTGAAATTACCACTAAACAGGGCTTGGCCACCACCACCTGAGATATGAAATACAACAATTCTCTGAATTGAATTGAGTAAAGACGCTGACTACCACCCCTGGAGTCGTGCTGAGTGACTCCAGCCAGGTCTCCTAGGCAACCAAATTTTTCCGGTTGCTAGGGAGGGTAGAGTCACATGGGGTAACCTCCTTGTGGTCGCTATAATGTGGTTCGCTCTCGGTGGGGCACGTGGTAAGTTGTGCGTGGATGCCTCGGTGGATGGCGTGAAGCCTCCACATGCGCTATGTCTCCGTGGTAATGCGCTCAACAAGCCACGTGATAAGATGCGTGGGTTGACGGTCTCAGATGCGGAGGCAACTGAGATTGGTCCTCCGTCACCCGGATTGAGGCAAGTCACTACGCCACCACGAGGACTTACAGTGCATTGGGAATTGGGCATTCCAAATTGGGGAGAAAAAAATTCTCAGAATGTGGACCAAATAACCAGAATTAATATGAAGGCCCATAATGCTCTAAACAAGTACTTTTGGTATGACAATGTAAGTAGCATGTGAGTGCACCTTTTAAAGAATTTCTTTGGTCGGAAGCTTTACTTTGCTCTTCTGTAAATCGAGAAAAATAGATGGCACGTGAACCCCAATTTTGCCAGTAGGGGGCATGAATGGTGCAGAGTGACTAGCTCTGCCAGCTGATAAAACCTGATACCTCTCCCTTTAAATGTCTCAGGGCTAACTGAATAATAAACTGCTTGATGTACCAACAAATTACTTTCTCAATTCTCAGAACTAGTTAATTTGAAGTGAGCCTTTCTCTCTTGTTCAGTTTATCTTGTCTCTTGGCTTAAATCTATCTCATTTTCTACAGTATACACTTGTGTTTTATTGCTTCTGCAGTGATCTCAAAAACAACTTGTAAACAATTCTTCATTATACAAAGGAGAGGTATTTTAGTGATGCATTTGTTTCTTTAATATCCATTACTCCTAAGATGTGTTAAAGTGAGAGGACACTATTCACATCACATGTTCACACCTGCCTTTGGCATTGTGTGTGTAGATTTGTGCTATTATGTGTCATGTGTGAGCATTCAATTTACTATATGAACTGTTTCAAAGTTATTTGTTTGTGGAATGTGTGTTAATCTCAACCCAGGACTGCTCCAGTTCAGATAATGCTTAATTTACAAGATTAATACTTAACTAACAACACATTTTTTTGGTAGTAGTTCTTTCATAGTTTAAGCCAATAAATACAGACTTATCTCAATTTTTACCCAATAATGCCACTGTAATGCTAAATCTGTCTAAAATGTTCCCAGTAACACAGGCAAATAGTAATAAAAATACCACAAAGGTGATGGAAAGACCCAGCTTTTGGGAATTGTGATATACTACATTGGAATTTGTACTATCTTTTGTATTTTGTGGTGCAAACGTAGGAATAAAATTCATGTTGGAAAAGATGTTAAAAACAACACCCCAAATAACACCTCCTCTGTAGGCTCAATGAACCATATAGAAGCAACCAGTCTTTTACACATTTATTACCACATTTACTATTATTAATGATGCACCATTATGTTTAATCACAACCTTGCAAAGTCATTGTGAAGTTTTTGTCTGCTCCATTAGTATCTTTTCATGTTGTAAAAATACTGAATTCCCACTCACTGTTTTTTTATTTCAGTCTTGTGATGGGGATTACATCTGATTTTAAGGCTGTGATTCATTTTGAAGTGCCATTATAACACGTCATTTCTCTGAAACTCACCTACGTACATTGCAATACATCCCCACAGTAGAAAGAGACCTTTACACCTTACTTTCCCAGCATGATCTGTCCTCTACCTTGCTTATAAGTGCAATTATACGGCATGTTTATTTTTTATTTTTATTTTTTGGTTTTTTGATGATGCATGATATTTTAAATCTAAATGTCTTTATTCAGGCAGTTACAACAAACTCAGCCCCAGCTCTAACATGTAATGTGGGTCACACTGGGTAGTTATATGCTCAAGTACAGGTGCTGGTCATATAATTAGAATATCATCAAAAAGTTTATTTATTTCACTAATTCCATTCAAAAAGTGAAACTTGTATATTATATTCATTCATTACACACAGACTGATATATTTCAAATGTTTATTTCTTTTAATTTTGATGATTATAACTGACAACTAAGGAAAATCCCAAATTCAGTATCTCAGAAAATTAGAATATTACTTAAGACCAATACAAAGAAAGGATTTTTAGAAATCTTGGCCAACTGAAAAGTATGAACATGAAAAGTATGAGCATGTACAGCACTCAATACTTAGTTGGGGCTCCTTTTGCCTGAATTACTGCAGCAATGCGGCGTGGCATGGAGTCGATCAGTCTGTGGCACTGCTCAGGTGTTATGAGAGCCCAGGTTGCTCTGATAGTGGCCTTCAGCTCTTCTGCATTGTTGGATCTGGCATATCGCATCTTCCTCTTCACAATACCCCATAGATTTTCTATGGGGTTAAGGTCAGGCGAGTTTGCTGGCCAATTAAGAACAGGGATACCATGGTCCTTAAACCAGATACTGGTTGCTTTGGCACTGTGTGCAGGTGCCAAGTCCTGTTGGAAAATGAAATCTGCATCTCCATAAAGTTGGTCAGCAGCAGGAAGCATGAAGTGCTCTAAAACTTCCTAGTATACGGCTGCGTTGACCTTGGACCTCAGAAAACACAGTGGACCAACACCAGCAGATGACATGGCACCCCAAACCATCACTGACTGTGGAAACTTTACACTGGACCTCAAGCAACGTGGATTGTGTGCCTCTCCTCTCTTCCTCCAGACTCTGGGACCCTGATTTCCAAAGGAAATGCAAAATTTACTTTCATCAGAGAACATAACTTTGACCACTCAGCAGCAGTCCAGTCCTTTTTGCCTTTAGCCCAGGTGAGACGCTTCAGACGCTGTCTGTTGTTCAAGAGTGGCTTGACACAAGGAATGCGACAGCTGAAACCCATGTCTTGCATACGTCTGTGCGTAGTGGTTCTCCCCCACATTTTTGAATGGGTTTTGTTTCACAATCCTCTCCAGGGTGCGGTTATCCCTATTGCTTGTACACTTTTTTCTACCACATCTTTTCCTTCCCTTCGCCTCTCTATTAATATGCTTGGACACAGAGCTCTGTGAACAGCCAGCCTCTTTTGCAATGAACTTTTGTGTCTTGCCCTCCTTGTGCAACGTGTCAATGGTCGTCTTTTGGACAACTGTCAAGTCAGCAGTCTTCCCCATGATTGTGTAGCATACAGAACTAGACTGAGAGACCATTTAAAGGCCTTTGCAGGTGTTTTGAGTTAATTAGCTGATTAGAGTGTGGCACCAGGTGTCTTCAATATTGAACCTTTTCACAATATTCTAATTTTCTGAGATACTGAATTTGGGATTTTCCTTAGTTGTCAGTTATAATCATCAAAATTAAAAGAAATAAACATTTGAAATATATCAGTCTGTGTGTAAGGAATGAATATAATATACAAGTTTCACTTTTTGAATGGAATTAGTGAAATAAATCAACTTTTTGATGATATTCTAATTATATGACCAGCACCTGTATACGCTTTAGGTCTGTGATATATTACTAGTCATAGACCTCAAATGTACACTAGGTGTTGTGTTGCACATACTATCTCACAGCAGGTGATGCTTCTTTGAATTTACTGACAACTCTGAAACATTTTAATTGTGTGTCAGGTATTGTTATAAAAGATGCTTAACACATTAATGTGTCTTTTCTGTCTTTTACATTCATCCTTTGTTCTAGATTCTTTCATGTATCAACTGTTCTCAGTACAGTGATTGAGGAGTCAGACACAGAGGATCAAGCTGAAACTGAGGCTGAATCAGACATAGACATGAACTCTGGCATTGCGGTTTTAAGCACGACCCTCAATCGACCGTCATCTACTCATGAAAGTAAAGAGGATGTCATGGTGGTTCGCAAAGTGTCCTTGGTCAGCACTGACAATAACGGAAGCTTAGGGAATCATGAAGGTCTATTGGATAGCATTGGGTTAAGAGATCAGTCAGAGCAAAGCAAAGCCAGTCCTGAGCTTCGGAGGAGGTGGGAGAGTCTCTATTCTAGCTCAGAAGAAAAGAAATCCAGCTTCATGAAGAGTTCAGACTATAAACTCACGGACAGAACATACCTGCATTCCTCTCAACTGTCCCCAAGCTATGAGAAAACAGTTTACACTTCTCATTTTCGCTCTCCCAAGACGCTGGAAACCGAGCCCACTGCTTTCTTCTCAGAGACTGCTGGTAGCCTTGGCAACAATAGCTGGAAAGTCAAAGAGAGCGAAGTTCAACTGAGCAGTCAGAGTTACAGTAGTGGGAAGAGTGGGGCGGAGCTTAGTACACCTGTCAGAGCGAGAGAGGGAGAGGGAGAGCAGATTAGAAAAGCAGGCTTTGACTCACAGGCAAGTTTAGATTCTAGCTTGATCATTACAGAGACAGATGAGTCTTTCTCGGGGGTGTTCAAAGCAACACGTGTAGAGCTGCCTCACTCGCCCACTACCCCCGACACCCCCTCTGCCTCCTCCCTTTCTGAAATCGATAGCCTGGTTGACACTCTCAAGAGTATGGATCGACCGATCCGGCAAAGGGTTCAACGCACTCCATCCAATACGCCATTCTCTTCACTGCCACCTATCGAAGAGGATGCACCAATCTCATCCCCAACTCCAGTGTCACCAGTTACTGAGCCAAAGAAGATCTTGAATGGAGTATCCAGTTTGCCTCCAGACATTGGCCTCAACTGGAGTTCCCCCAAGGACATGCGCTCTCCTTTGACCATGATGAAAGAGCAGCAGTCTGGAGACAGTCCGAGTCGTGGGCTTACCCTGCCCCTGCGAGCTTCAGCCCTGAGTAGCATCGTCATGCGCAGGAGCTCCCTCAACGACCTGAGCCCTGAAGAGGGCTCCACAACAGGGCTTGTCAATGGAGGTGGTCTGCTCAGCCCATCTCGCCTGGAAAACAGCCTCTTTTTCCAGCCAACCGAGAATGGCAAGAACACAAATCGCTCCATTTTTCGTGCGGCCTCTCTCCCCGATATTGGCACCAGCCATGAGCGTATCAGCTCGTCCCCCAAAGGAACAGATGCTGTTCTTGGGTCTCGTTTTGAGCGCTTCTCATACCTCACCTCTCCAGCGAATTCCCTCAGTGGGACTGGTGAAACATCTCGAATGAGTGTGCCTCCCTCAATCCAACCAAACTCTGCAATAGAGACCTCCAGCTTTAACCACAAGTCCTTTCTGGAACTTTACCGCTCTCTGCCCTCTGAATCTCTCATCAAGAACTCTCAATCTGTAGGTCTTCAGCGAAGCAGTAGTGTTGATGGAGGTTTCCTAATCAATGACACCAAAGCCTTCCAAGTTCATCAAAAGCAGGAGCCAGAGTGTATCTTGGCTCTCAAATACAGAGCCTTCCCTGATGCATATGTGAGTATTGCTTTGTCACAATACTGATGGATCTGTAGTTGGCATGACTGTAATGGGACATAGTTTGCATTGTTGATATCTTCAAGTACATCACTGACCACGTTTACATGCACAGTCTTACACCGATTATGCTAAATAAGGCATCAACTTGTGTGTGATCATGCTGTAAACACTTTAAACAATTTTCCTTTATTAGAGTCATAAACAGTTTAAGCAAAATCCTATCAATTTCATGTTGCATGTAAACACCTTTACCCATGTTCTTACTGACCAATCCAATGTGTGCAATTGTTGTGCAAATGCCTGTTTGCATTTTGACGTCAAAAGTAGAGAATAACCTGATGATTTCAAGTCTCATGTCAATGCTGTTGATTTTTGGTAATTAGCAGTGTATTTGTGTGCATGTAAACACACTTAATGACTTGGCCATTGCAAGAATTGGCAAACTATTAGTAACAAATCTTCAGATGTAGAGAGAAAAGAACAAAACAAAGTGTCATGCTAAAGTGTATCACTCATAATATGAGGGCATGGATTCAATGAGAGATTTGTTTTCATTTGTTTCTCTTGGGTGCTAGTCAGCCTCTTAATGTAACCTGATATGAAACCACTTACAGTACAAGTGTTGTTGTGTAGCATAACATGCGAGTTTGACAAAATGTCTGATGCACTCGGTTTTAAAAAAAAAAAAAACATTTGCTCATATAAGGTGCAAGATACCCTAAACCTGATGTTCCCAACTTTGTTCCTGGAGATCTTGCTGACATTTATTCCAGCCCTGCTATTTACTGTAGTTCCAACACACCTGACTATAAATTTAAAGGACACTCAAAACAATCATTATCTGGTTCAGGTACGTTTCATTAGTTGGAACTAATCTCTGCAGGAGTATAGACTCTCCAAGAATTGTGTATCGTGCACTTCTGCCCTAAACCTCAGTGAATGAAAGGCTTGGAGGAATGTAATGTCACCTGAGTGAGAAGGGTTTAGAATAGAGATTGGTGGGAGTATACATTACCTCCATCCTCATGCAATATTCACCTTTCCTCTTGTCCTCTAAAACACAGATGTATCTCCTATGTTTGTGGAATGCCATTACTATCTGCTGTACCAGGTGTTCATGGAATTGCAAGTCAGATTTTAACAGGAAACAACTAGCCTAAAGCACCAAAATCATTTTTAGGGCATATTTTATTTGGTTTAGGTTTGATTCGATTTTATTGCTATATGAACACTTAACCTTATCCAAGACCTGGACTGGCAAAAGTGTAATGCATACATTAATACCCCTGGCTTTTCTCAATTGCTAATTATCCAGATAAAACCTGGAGCACAACAGGCTTATTTAATGACTTTTCAAGCAAAGACCTCAAATGCTCAGTGTCTCATAGGTTTGCTCATGCATCAGAAAAGTCAGAGACTGTTTGTACCTTGGGGTGTGATTAGAGATGTTACTAAGGACAAGACTTTTATGATTCAATCATAATACGTAGTTTGTCAGGCAAATATCAGTCACTAGGAAATAGCTTCAAACTGTTATCACGTATCTACTGTCAAATGAGCATGCAGCTTGACCTCTGTCCATTTATACCATCATTGCTCATTGTTGACATAGATCTTAATGATGTTAAGTTATCTGGATTCTTTATCAAGTTCAAAGTTTAGAGCATTTTTACAGTACTGAGGCCTATATCCTTTATATCCAATTTTCAAGTAGTTGCTGACGCTTTGTTGCATTTATTATTATTATTATTATTATAATTATTATTGTTGTTATAGCTGGTGATAACACATCGGTCCAGTTGCAGGTGTTGTAAGCCAGAGTCATGCTGTTTTAAAGATGTGTTCTGCTTCCTGTTATGAATGTAATGAGATCACAATATTCAAACAAAAAGAAAGCCCTGAAATAATAATGGTTTGGGTTTCAATGATGGGCCAACTATCCCTTTCCTGTAACTGTATGCATAGAACACCCTTAGAACAGAATGCTCTTATTGCAGTAATTTTTTTAATACTCCCAAAAAACATCGACATTTTGAAAGGCTTTCAGTTAGATTTATTTATTTATTTATTTTACCAATTTTTATTATTGTTTTTTATTTTTTTGTCCTGCAGGAAATACAAATTATAATAAAAACATGTTCATCATTTTCATAATGACATCAAATTGCAATCATCATAATATTAATACAAACACTTACAGGGATAAAACAAGTAATACATAGTATATAAATAACAATAAAATGAACACATAGTTTTATATATAATAAATAATAAAAAATACTGATTTATGATTGATTGAGTGAGTGATCGTGTTTGATTCTCTATCCCGTTGGAAAATTCATTGTCATAATAAAAAAATTAAGTTGGCACATTCTTCTGAGGGCAGGCCAGGAATGATATCTTTAATACATATCTAACTGGAGCTCCCATCAGGGAAAGAAGGAGAGGCTGATGGAATGTGATTTTGTTTGTTATCTGTCTGATTTGTTTTTTTCTCCTTTAAATACCTTTGATGATTTTCCTAAACCTTCTATGTGTCGAGTCCTGCTCAGACACACCCTGTTCTTGGTGTTGGCAATGTCTTACTTTGTATTTGCCAAATGGAAAAGTCAGGTGGAAAACAAGTATGTCGCCTTCATGCTTCATTCAGAATGCCCACTGGCTGTAAAGACACATTTGTCTGGGGAAACTGATAAACTGCCCCTTGTAACGTTTACAGCTGGGTGCTAGGAAGATACAACACTTCATATCAAATTCTGTGCACATGCAGAGACCCCAAAAAATTATTACAACACTTAAAGGTGCTATATGTAAGATTGATAACAAGTGTTTGAAATGGGTACTGCTGTCCAAATTCAAAATACTGGAGAGTTGTCTGCCCCGCTCCAGACTCTAAGCTCATGCGGGTTGCCAAAGGTATCTCCGATATTTATCCTTGTTTTACTATGCCTCTGGTCATGGTGGTTTTTAGATGGATGGCGAGGCTTTTTAGGTCGGGTGCAATCTGTTATCTCTGATCCAGTTCGTTTGTTGGCTTCCATGGCTGCAGCACGCAGTGTTTTTGTTCAAATCTGGCAACCCAGCGGTGTCAAAATACTATTGGTGTGTGTGCAGTGGGCGGGATCACACAGGCCAAAACATGAACAGAAATTCCGGCCCGGAATGGAAACTTCAAAGTAGAATATACTGGCTGTAGCATTGTTATCGGAGAAGCCAGTATTTCAACTTAGCATGTTTCCTAATTCTCTAATGACATATTATGGACATTTCATGATTTAGTACAGTAAAAATATTACATGTAGCACCTTTAAACCACACCTAAAAATGTATGAATATCATTGCATTGTATAATAAAATGCAAGTTGCATTTATTTTAAAGAAAGTTTGCATATGTACACACTTTTCCAGCCAAACAAAAATAGAGGTTTGGTAGGTTTGAAATTATAACACAATAGATCTAGGGCCCTATTTTAAGAGCGCTAGCGTTAAGCGCTATGCCATAAGTCATAAGTGAAAAGTCAGTGGGTATGACCATGAAATTTTGGTATTTTCGTGCATGCGCTAAGTCTAGGCGCAAGTAGGTTTGGCGAAATCGCCCGCATAACGCGCAAATGGACTGGATTAAATGCATTGAATTGGGAATTTCCTCTGGGATTTCCACTGTCTGCGTCCTATTATGTAGTCCATACTGTCATGTATTCCCTGTTTTTGTCTAGACTTTTATGTTGAAATTCTTGTTTAGTTCCCCGTTCCTGTTTCCTGTGTTGGTTTTATAGTCCTTTGTAGTTTTATTTCATAATTGGTTCTCCCTGATTGTTTCCCCAGGTGCTCCTCGTTCCCTGATTGTTTCCTTGTTCACAGGAAACAGGAACGGGGAACTAAACAAGAATTTCAACATAAAAGTCTAGACAAAAACAGGGAGTACATGACACATACCCTGTCAAGCACCAGCGATATAAACAGCACATTCTTAAGAAGTTGGTAGTGTAAATGAACTGTATACAATGAATTAAAATAATAGAAAATGTGCATTAATTGCGTCCTTGATGAATGCCAGGCATATTTCTATGACAGTGTAACGTATGCTGGAACTGGCAATGATGGCAATGACGAAGACGATGATGAGATGAAGAACCCAAGTGCAGTTTATTAAATAAACGTGAAATCCAAAACCCTAACTACAAAACATGGACATGGACTAGACTAGACTAGACTAGACTAGACTAGACTAGACTAGACTTTGCACATACACTTTCACATTCAATACTAGACAACCACACAATGGAAAACATGAGGCTTAAATACATGGACATGGGGAAACATAAACCAATGAACAAACAGAACTGATCACAAGATAATTAAACATTAAACCAATGAAAACATGACAAATGAACATGGAGGGAAAACAGGAATCACATGACAAGGGAAACAGGAACTAAACATTTCAAAATAAAAGACATGAATCAACAGAATACACATGACAGACAGTTACACGCTCCTTCTATATTCAATTTTCTTCTGTATTTGGATGTACGCTCAATTTAAATTATAAGAAATGTAAGTATTATTAATCATTTTCATCTACTAACACACAAATCATGGCTAGTATTAACATCGATTGTATCAGCACGCACTTCACTTTTAGCAGTCGATTTTGATTTAAAAAAATTTAATTCATGTATTCAAATGCAAAAAAAATACAAATCTAAATTAAAATTACACTTTAAACAAAACAAAAATATACGCAAAATAACATAGTAAAAATCATCCCATCCCAACCCAATCCAAACATTTTAGTATCTCCTTCCACCGGAGAGTGGTGGTGGCGTAGTGGGCTAAAGCACATAACTGATAATCAGGAGGTTGCTGGTTCAATCCCCACAGCCACCACCATTGTAGGATTGAACCAGCAACCAGCTCCAGGGGGATTGTCCCTGTAATAAGTGCACTGTAAGTTGCTTTGGATAAAAGCGTCTGCCAAATGCATAAATGTAAAATCAATCTCAATAACATGTGGAAAATTACTAGTAGGCTATAAATTCAATTGTAAATATACAATAATAACACATGTAAACATGACAATAAAACAATTATAAAAATCATTGAAAAAATAAACCATGGCCATAAAAAGAGTATTTGGGCCCCATCTGGTTGTCTAGTGGAACATGTCTGTAGTTAATGTAATGGCCCTACACCTGTGGTTAATCTGTGTGAACTTCAGGCAACTGTCTCAATACAATGTTGAGTCCAGTTGGTTAAAATTAACTGCAAAAATGTCTCAGAAAAGTTAGTTCTGAGAAAATTTCTAGCATCATTTGCTTACAGATTCCACTTGGTTTTATAGTTTTTTCATCTAATACAAATTCATACATATTTACATGTGACTTAAGTGATCAAAAGTGTCCAAATACTATGTACATCACATTAAATCTAAAGCAGCCTGAATGAATTCAGTTGTCCTATGTAGCCTTTTTTGTTATCACTAGATTTTGTTCCGAAAGGTCAACAAGGCAGTTATATTTTGTTCCATTGAATTGATTGATCTACTTTTGACATGCACTGCATCTCACACCCATGTTTAGTATGCATATCTGAAATATTCTGCCCTTCTGCAGAAACATAGTTTCATAGTGTCTGTCAGTGAAACTGACACATTGGTAGTTTATGAAGGTAGTTTCATGGCATCTGAATCATGCAACTCCTTTATTTGGCTTTTAGTTAAGAGCATTCCCATATACAAACAGAGAAATTTGACTTGAACTCTAGTGTAATGTTGTCTCTGCTCTAACTTTGGCATGGTTCATTGCATGTGTAAAACACTGTGCTCAACAAGATCTGGGAAGGGCTTTTCATCACCTCCTACACGCATAAAAATGTAGTGTATACAAACCAACACAGAGATCTTGACATGTAATGTAGAAACCTGAAGTGTTTCTGAATGTGAAGTGTAAATGTGAGGTGTCAGTATAGACCAGTTGAAACTCATCAAAAGCCATGCTTGAAAACGTCTGTGCTGTAAACTAACCAATGCACCTGATAAGCTGACCACTTGATTTCCATTTCAAAAGCCAACATTACATGTTATAGATGCTAACATTATGTCAAAGACAATCCGTGTATCTTCCGTTCATTCCATATCAGTTTTGATATAAAAAAAAAGGGAAAACGAAAAAACAACATGTCTTTTTGTCTAGCAATTATTTGACTTGGTAAATTATTCACTAAAACAGTTTTTTTTTTCCTTTAAAAAAATGCATTATGCATTTGGAAAATTACGTTTTAGAAAAATGACCGTAATACTCATTTTGTAAATATGATTTTCCAATTATCTGTAACTCATCTGTAGGCTGTTATTTCCCAAAATGTCCACGGAAGTTCACGTCAAGGCTAACGAGGATTGACACTTTTAACCTCCTTATGTTCTGCTGTTCCTGTGAGGTTCCATAGATGCTGGATCTTAGTTTTATATGCAAATTGATCATGCCAGGTAATTTTTACGGTCTGCACGTTCACGCACTGATAACGATTATAAAACGCCTTTTAAAAATAATCCCTGGTTATAATCCAGTGCAAACTGACATGCTGGTAAAAAGCCAGTGAATCTGCACTGTCCAACCTGTGAACCCTTTAACTTTGATTGTTTCTCAAGTTATTCAAGTGTCTGAAGTGGATGTTGGCCAAGAGAAGACACACGCTGGCTGTTGCATTTGGACTGATGCATGTATTTCCTCACGCATTTTATGCTGTCGAGTGTTTACTGAGCCATGAATTTGTATTTTCGGCAAAGAAAATCAGAAAAGTAGATACATAAGCACGTAATATTGTAATTTGCCCCCCACATTTCAGAACATATTTTGCAGAGGGACAAATATAATGTGAACGGATTGTCCATATTTTTTATACAAGAGTGTAATATAGGATTTCAGGCTCGGTAATATCACCAGTTCTGTTGTATTTGACCAGATATTCCAATGAATTTCTTCTAATAATCCCAGATGCAGAATATGATCATGTTGAATATTTCCTGCATAATTAATCAGCACTGCCATACAGGTTCTGATAGGTCAGTTACGTGGCAACAGTGTGTAAATCAGAAAACACACCCATCTCTGTGATTTCTGCAGACATCGCTTAAGTCCCATGAAAATCAATGGTAAATTTACAGACATCGGCAGTAATAACAAACAGACGTCTGGTAAACTAATCTCATCCGAATAGGGCTTCCTTTCCCCCTTAAAAGTCAATTTACTGTATATCCCTTAAAATCCCCATGATAACAGTAGTTTTTCCACAAAATGCCATATTTACTTTACTATTGTTTATCATCTGAATAGTCACATCCTCTTACCCTACGTAAAATACAAGGTCTCTTATCTTTACTCCCACTGTGGTGACTTTGTAAGTGTTGTTATAAATAAAAAATAGGAGTTTTTTTTTTTACATTTTCGTTTTTCTTCTCTTCAGTTTTAGGTTTGAGAAGGGAGAATGAGAAACAAAAAATAGAAAAATGCTGGAATTCTACTTTTTAAAAAATTTATAAATTTGTTTATGTTTGTTTTTTACTTTTGCAGAAAAAAGAAAACACCTGTTTTTTTGTAATCCGTTTAAAAAAATTTTTTTTTCCAAAATGGAAATTAAATGAACGGAAGATACACGGATTAAAGACACAGCAGATCTACAGTATACAGTTAATGTCAATTTGAATTTGTTTCCCTTGTATACATAGTTACCCTGAATGAGCCTTTAAAACAGCTTGTCTTACCTGCAGACATTTCACAAGTTCACAGCATTCTTGCACCATAAAATTTGTTCTTTCTGCATTAAAGTGCTTCCAAGTATTATTCAGCTATCTATACATTCTATACATTGCCTATCCAGTGATACATTGGGCTGAAGGGTTATTACTAGAGGACATGTTTAGGCAGCAAATAAAAAATTATGTTGCAATGCGTTTTGAGTGTCACAGTTTAATTTTGAAATTCTACACTTGATGCATAATAATTTTTATCAATGAACTGATCATAAATCAAGTCTAGAATTTCATGTATAGTATGTATATGAACATTCTGAGGAGCTAAACATTCCTTTTAGATTTAAATCAAAGGATCTAGGTTTCAATGACATAAAATTGATGAATCTTGATTTATTCATTTAATTATTCTAAATTCATGTGAGCTGTTTTTCAACTAATTGTAATGTTTCCTTAAGGCAGCAGTTACTCAGTGCCAAAAACACAGACAGACAGACAGATAAAGTGTACATAATGTTTATGCATTATTAAAGCATTTAGAGGTTATAGAACAAACACACCTATGTGTTTAGATATGAGACTCTCATTAAATATTTGTCTTTTCTTTACAGCTCACAAAAGAAAAGGAGCATGGCAAGCTCAATCCTCGACCTGGAAAGGTAAGTTTTTCTGCACAGACTTTGCCTTTTTCTAAATTGTCTTATTAATGGCCTGATTGAGCAGCCCAGACCAAGCCCTGCACATCCATACACTCTACTGAATATGGCCAATATATTGCAGAAAAAGTGACAGAACATTCTTGGTTTTCACTTGTGATGAAAGCCAGAGGCTGGTTTTTAAGAGCAGGTGCAGACTGTGGGTGTGTAACAGGCCCAAGGCTCCTCCGACAGTGCTAATTTGATCCAAGAACACATTCAGACCTGCTCATCTGCCGTAAATGCTAGCGATTCTAGAGGGAATAGTAAATAACATTTCTTGCATTATCATGTGAACATGAAAAAAATAACACCATTAAAACTGCGTTTTTTTACATTAAAATATTCAGTAGTTTTCAGTTAACCTTTTTTAAAGGTCTGGCCATAAATTCCTTCTTAAGATCTGGCAGAAGAACTAACATGACTTCATAACCTTAACTAACAAACTAACAAGGATTTGAATAATTTTATTTCGGAAATAAAAACATTATGATTATTTTAACATATCAGGGCTATTTAGATTTGCTAAAGCCTATATCTTTGGCAATATAATGTACATATATTTAACCCTTTCATACGTACCGTCACACATACGTGACAGTTAATAACTGGGCCCCGCAGAGTAGCGTCACACATATGTGTTTCTGCAACAGCCAGTTATGTTACAAGCTGCCAGGCTTTCGCTCTGACACAGGCTGTGCTGGTCAAGCGTCTGTCATTTATATTCACTCAAACAGTTACTTATACAGTCTTTTAAACCACAGAATAAGTTTATTTTATAAACATACATCCAACTCATCACCAAAGTACCATGATAAAAAGTTTACAGCTCTTATACGCACAGTCACTACATCAAACGCAATCTTGCTGCGTGCTGCCATTTGTTTACATTAGTAGCAGTTGTCATTCCTCAAACAAACAGCTACACAAAGAGTCTTTTCAAGCACATAATATGTTTATTTTATGTAACAAACAGCCTAATTGTTACCAAAGTACCACAATAACAGTTCACAGCTTGTATATGCACAGCCATCATATCTAAACGTGATCTTCCCATGCACACAGCCATGTTTTCATTCACGCAAACAGCAACTCAAACAGACTTTTCAGGCATATAATACATTTGTTTTCTGAAAAGACAGCCAAACAATAACAAAAGCACCATGATAGCAGTTTAAAATTCATATACTCACAGTGAAAACATGCTGATCGAACGTGGTTATCCGATGCACACAGCCAAGTCTGTTTGCATTAGCGCTTGTCACACACACACGCACAATGTCTGAGAAGTCAGACAGTGCATATAGGCAAACCGGACTGCTGATATTTTTTGTTCATTTGTTTTTTTTACAGCTATAAAAACTAAATAAATATAACAAATACAGTACAGCAGACATAACCCATTTGTTCAGATGTTTACTATATTATATACAGTATTTTATTTTATTTTTTTATGACATAAAATAAAATAAATAAATAAATACTCATCTATACTCTGCCCCCCCCCCCCTATCGGCTGTGCAGTGTCATGTGCAAAAATAACTCACCCCAAGGGGCACTGCAGGGGAATTTAGACCCTACTCATGAAAAAGTTAAAACAAAAACAAAAAAGAAAATGTCTATTCTTCTTCTTTTCTATTATCCTTCCATTCTATGAGGGGGGAAAGAGGGAAATTTGCCTTTCCTTGTCTTGCACATTTTGTGTATTTGAGCAGGAGACTACTTGTGCAGATTATCATTGGTAAACGGACAACAAACTGATTTGATGTTCAGGATTGAGAATGCTGACACATCTGTATATAGAACCAAACATAGTCAAGATATATGCATGTATGCAGGATCAGTTGAAATTATTGGTGGGCCAGACTTGGCCCGTGGGCGGTTTTTGAATAGCCCTGGTGTCGGTTTTAAGCGTTCGTTCTGTGTAAATGATATGAAGCAGCTACTTTGCCATTGTCAATTTGGAACACTGACAATTCTATTAATGTAAAGTCAATGGGAGATTTTCAATCTTTGAATTTAGCTGTATAGCATATAGACAGCACATCTCAGGCTGAAATGATCTAGTTTGAATGGAGTCCACATGTTTAACAATTTGTCTAGAATTAATAGCAGAAAGTTAACATAACACTTGGGATTAAAGGTTTAGAACAAACCCCAAAACCAGAATGTTTAAGGAATATAAATATAAAAGTGCTGCCTTGTAAGCACTGTACTGATGGATTGTAAATGGATAGTTAGTGCTATGTTGACATCTGTTCTAACAGAAATTCCTTATATATTTAAAATAAAGATAATTAATCTAGTCATAGTGGTATCACAACATTGTGTAAGATCTGGTCGCTCTGAAATTCTGTAATATCAGAATGTACATCATAATGGAAAGGGAAAGTACAGCCTCCATGTTAGGTTGACATCAGGTCTTTGCATTGCAGTTACACAATTTAGCCTAAGAAAGAATGTTTATCACTTCTGTTATCATTACAAAAAGAGCACCTGTGGGGATTCAGGATTTCTGTCTGGTGGGAACCATATACCACAATGGCTCTAGTCCAAAAAGTGGAGAGCTACTTTCATCCTGCCTTCATCCTAAATGAAATGAACTCATACGTTACCGATTTAGAATGCTCCACATTGCCAGCAACTCAGCGCGTCATATAAACAGTGCTTTTCATGCGAAGCACATGGGGGACTCTTTTCAAGTTCTTGGAACTTATTTCAAGAGAGTTTTGCATTAGCATTTTGCTAAGCTAATGGCTCTTTAGGCTAAAAGAAGGTATCATAGGAGGCAGCATAATGTTGCCACCTTCTGGAACAGACTTTGTGTTAGGAGCATGATGCCCTAAAATGCTGTCTGCATAGACAACTCACTAGGTTTTTTTTTTTTTTTTTTTCAGTGTGCATGATATAACTTGCCACAACATTAGTAACGTTACTATTATATTTAGTTTATTATCTATATTATGTATTGGGTGGCTCACAATTTAACCATTCATTATCCATCTGTACAATATTAGTTTTGGTTGACATTCCTAAGATATTCATCAGCGGCAAATTGAGGGATTTAGAGAAGGTCATCTGAAACTGGATTGTCAAGATTATACTTGCATATTGCTATGTCTATAAGATTGATTTAATCTTCTGACACTGATCGGTTGTATTATTAGTCAGTATAAAATTGCAGACTTTAGGTTATGAGACAACAGCAGAGAAGTTGTACAAATTAAATGGACATGCTCTGTTTCACTGGCTGCGCGGGACGAACAATTGTCCCTTGTCCAATATTAGTGCATCAACTGCCCCTAGTGGTTGAGATTGTAATAATAAACAATGCAGGCATTGTGGAGTCAAGGATTTGGGGGAGTTTTAAAATGGTTTCTTCCTCTATTAGATGTTAATATTTGACCAGCCTGGACTGACTGGCCAGAGAATTGAAGTGCGTGGTGATGTTGTGGACGCTACACCATGGGAGTTTACAGACATCATTTCAATCAGAGTGATTAGAGGAGGGTAAGTAAAAGAGCATATTCTGACATTTACACAATTTGTACCCCCAGCACAGTACCCTAACCCTGAACAAACCAGGTGCGAGGCCACATAAGGGCCAGGATGGCACTGGTCCACCCAGATTGACAGCTGGTCCACCTAATCATAGTTGTATTAGTGGTTTGTAAATAACAAGAAAAACAAAAATGAGCAGCATTTTGTCCCACTAGGTCATGCAAGTAAAAATGATCCACTCTGTACTATCCAGGGTGGCCTCTGGATGCTTTTTATTGCTTTGGTCGCGCTATATTCATCAGTAAATGCACTTTTAAAAAAAAGATCGGTTTATACAGGTTTAAAAGTTTATAGGACTTGGAGGTGTGCACACATGAATCAAATGGGCTGGTGAAGAGGTTACATAGTACTAACTAACCAATGATAATTTAACATTTACAATGCTACACTACTTACACTGCAAATATATATATATATTTAATCCGTATTTTTGTCTCTTTTTTTTCCAGTAAAATCATCTAAAATTATGTTATCATATTATTTTTTGTTTTGTTTTGAAGTTTAACACATTTCTGTGTGGTTTATGCTTATTCTTGTGCTTATAATATATCCCCAATTTTGTCCTTCCAAGTTGGGTGTTGTATGAGAAGCCAGACTTCAAAGGGGAAAAGGTAGCTCTGGATGAGGGGGACATAGAGCTGTCAAACCCATTCCAATTGCCAGAAGAAGAAGAAGAGGTTAATGAGCAGAACAGAACAGCACAGGAGAATGGAGAAGAGGACCAAGAGTCCAAGCCACAGCCAAAGAGGACATTCATCATTGGATCCATACGGCGAGCAGTGAGGGTATGTCAGGTTGTGTTCACTGGCATACAAGATTAGGTCTACCAACTGCACATTTTCTGTCATCTCTTATGTTGACTGCAATTTAGAGTTACCACTGGCGGTTTCTATAAGAACTCTGGTGTCTAGTATGAGACAGGTCTGTCAATAGACTTAAAGGAATAGTTCCCCCAAAAATGAAAATTCTCTCATAATTTACTTACCCTCATGCCATCCCAGATATGTATGACTTTTTTTCTTCTGCAGAACACAAATAAAGATTTTTAGAAGAATATCTCCGCTTTGTAGGTCCATACAATGCAAGTGAATGGAGGCCAAATCTTTGAAGCTCCAAAAAGCACATAAAGCCAGCATAAAAGTAATTCATAAGACTCCAGTGGTTAAATACACATCTTCAGAAGTGATATGATAGATGTGGGTGAGAAACTGTAAATATTTAAGTCCTTTTTTTACTATAAATCACACTTTAATTTGCCCATTCTTCTTCGTTTGTTTTTTGGCCATTCGCATTCTTCGTGCATATCGCCACCTACTGGTCGGGGCTGGACAAAGATGAAGATTTATAGTAAAAAGGACTTAAATATTGATCTGTTTCTCACCCACACCTATCAAATTGCTTCTGAAGATGTGGATTTAACCACTGGAGTTTTATGGATTATTTCTATGCTGACTTTATGTGATTTGTAAAGATTCAAAGTTCTGGACACCATTCACTTGCATTGTATGGACCTACAGAGCTGAGATATTCTTCTAAAAATATTCATTTGTGCTCTGCAGAAGAAAGAATGTCATGAGGGTGAGTAAATGATGAGAGAATTTTAATTTTAGGGTGAATTATTCCTTTAATGAAAGTAGTGTGCCCCCCTGTGTCTTGAAGTGGAATTTTCCTATAATTGGCAGCATTTCCAATGCATTAAAGGTAAAGTGTATATTTTTTCCAGCTTAATATGCAGAGACATTTAAAAGTAAGACATGTGAAGGGTTTGATTCCCCAGTAAAGTGAAAACGCTGTGTCTCTCTGACACTATCAAAACATTTATCAGTTTATTGAAGCATCCCGACCAGCCTGACATAGCAGCATTGGCTCAACCAATGGCTTGAGTTTGGGACAGGACTGTCTGTCAATTCTGTTTGGTGATGCAGAATGTGGTGTACTAATCACACACTTCACCTTTAAGGAACTTCCAGTTTCATAAGTGAACAGGAATGCATTTTTGCATTCCTGCTTTTGTGATGTGACATAACACCTTTCAACACTCAACAAGTTCAACACATTTCCGCATTTGCAGGATTACAGTGTTCCTGAGATCAGTCTTTTCCCAGAGGAGAATGCAGAGGGCAAGAAGGTCACTTTCAGGGACACTTCAGATGATGCCAGAATCTTTGGCTTTCCAATCAAAGCAAACTCCATCATCATCAATGCTGGACTGTGAGTGATCAGTGGCGCTCATTTCAAAACATTTCAAACAGCATCAACACCGTAGTTTGAGACACAGTCACAGAGTTTGTTTGTTTGTTTGTTGAAACCATGTGTTTGTTGTTCTTCAGCTGGTTGGTGTTTGCAGAACCCTTCTTTCAGGGTATTCCACGAGTGCTTGAAGTTGGGGGATTTCCCAACCCTGCTGCTTGGGGTGTCACACATCCGTATGTGAGCTCCCTGCACCCACTCAAAATAGTAAGTGTCCCTCTATGGTCCACTGTCATTTTAGGCCATAAGTCTACAGCATGTCAGTAATGAAATGGTGATTAAATCTATGCTTTTTTGTGTGTGTGTGTTTTTTTGTTTTTTTTTTGTGTGTGTGTGTGTGTTTTTTTTTTTTGTTTTTTTTTTGTAGGGAGAGCCTAGAGTGGAAAACCTCTATGAGCCAAAGGTAAGGTTTTTATTTATTCAACAGTCATCTAAAATAGAAATGGAATATGTGTTCTTTATAGGTTTAAGAAAATTAATTAATGTTTGATGAAAATTAATTTATGTTTGATGTCTCTAACAGATTGTGATCTATGAAAAGCCTTATTTCACTGGGAAAAGCAGAGAAATCTACACCAGCATGAGAGATTTTATGACAAGAGTAGAAAGACAGCAATCATTGTATTTGTACAGTGCTGGATCCATTAAAGTGACTGGAGGATGGTATGTAGGGTTATGAGGGAAGCCATTATCTGTATCATCTGTATCCGTTCCTATGACAAAATTATCTGTCTGTATTCTGATAGAAACAGATGTGGGCGGGGCTTAAACCGGACGTGTGTCAAAACAAATGAAACACCCATTTTTAAATGTAACTCTTGTACATTTAAGTTTCTATAATTAAAATGTCTTTAATATGCATATTTATGATTAATAATAATACAAATAAAAACAACACCAATAAAAATAATAATAATAATTATTATTGTAATTGGAAACACTTTTAAATAAGGTTTCATTTGTAAACATTAGTTAACATAAATTAACAATGAACAATAATTTAACATTTAATAATCTTGTTTAATGTTCATTTCTACATATGCTAATGCATTTTTAAAGGGACATTCAGTAGTTCTCTAGCTAGCATTAGCATTGCTCTTCTTCGTGTACTTTAAGTTCCAATGCGACAGTGGTGTTAGACGCTGTACTGTCATCTATCGATGTTGATAAGCATGATCATCTCTGCTGCCCCCGCCAGCTCTGGAATATAATTTGCATCTGGAAAATGTTGGAGTTTGAGGTAATTTCTAAAGTTATTTATTACCACTATTATATAAATGCTTTGCCTAAAAACAAATGTCAGAATTCAAACGAACAGTCTTCTACAGTTAAGGACAGATTATTATTGTCCCTCATATCAATAATCTTTGGAGACGTCTACGTTTCACATTATTTCTAAAGACAGTTATTACCATTATTAGAGAACTGCTTAGCATGAAATAAACCTCAATTATCTAGCGATACAGAATGTTATGGTAAAGGAAAGATTAGAATTGTTTGTGATGATCAAATTTAGCATGTCCATGAATACTGTATCTGAAGAACTCATTTTGTTTCCAAGCAAACCAACATCATGGTTTACTCAAACTCCACAACAGACTCTGTGCCAAGCTACTAAACAAATGAAGACATATGCTGTTTCATAGACATGGAGGTAGATGGACCCCACTTAGTATAGCTGTTATAACAAAGAAAAGAAAATTACACGTTGCTTTCCAGTTGTGTTTGTAAACACAGCTGAAAAATGTCCATTACTAACATATGTCTACACATGTAATTGTAAAAAATGTTGAGGAAAATTTGAATGAGTTTTCTATAAACTCCACGGATACTATTTTAGAGAGTGGTCTAAACAATTAATAATTTCTTACCTGTCCAACAAAAAAGGAGCAATATCGGCATCACTACTCAGGTTCCCTATCTGTCACTCACTCGACGTTGTGTCGATGTAGTGACACTAGGGGTCACTCTTGGGAGCCCCAAACACCTCTGCTTTTTGAAAAAAGGCCAGTGGAAATTGGCGAGTGGAATTTGCATGCCAAACCCCCGGACATACGGGTATAAAAGGGGCTGGTATGCAACCACTCATTCAGATTTTCTCTTCAGAGCCAATCGGTTCTATTCATTGAGCTGAATTCACCGAGTTCATTCACCGAGTGTGCTGGATTTACGGCGCATTTCAGCGGGTATATTCTAAAAGAGTATATTTTCAACTCTAAAAGAGCGGCACACACAGAACGTCTTTTTAAAGATGCCTTTCCGTTTGTGTGTTATTCCTGGTTGCGGTTGTTATCTCTCCGCTTCTGACGGCGACGATCACTGTCTTACGTGTCTGGGCACTGCCTACGTGGAGACTTCGTTCGTGGATGGGTCTTGTCCTCATTGCGAGAACATGACCATGGCAACGTTGCGGTCGCGGCTTGCCTTCATAAGAAAGCAAGCCACCCCAGCGGCTCTCCGCCTTGGTCCTTCTACCTATGGGTATGAGGCCGTGTCGGTTAGCACTGGGGGCGATTTTGGGGACTCCAATGGGACCACCTCCGCCGGGTAACCCCCCACGGACCTCCCATTCCTCAGCATGCTCGCTTGCCCCGGCTCTCGGATGAAAAGCCGGCTTGTCTCAGGGCGAGTTTGACCTCTTTTTCGGGGCCCGGGAAGACGATGAGTTATCGAGCGCAGCATCAGAGAGCGGGCTCGTCCATTCTGATGTGGAGACTTCGGCTGGGCTTCCCCCTTCGGGCGTGGTCGCCCAGTCTCAGGCCGACGCGGAGATGACGGACATGCTTTCCCGGGCAGCCGTGAGCATCAGGCTTGAGTGGAACCCTCCACTCTCCCCTGAACCCTCGCTGCTCGATGACTGGTTCCTGGGCCCCGCCCCGATTCCTTTCTTCCCGGAAGTGCATGAGGAACTGACAAGATCGTGGGGGGCACCTTTTACCACCCAGTCCCGATCTTTCAGCTGCCCTGCTCTCACTACCCTAAAGTGACACCACCTGGCACGGGCACCCGAAGCTCCCGTCCAGGGCCTGTAGGTTTATGTCATCTCTGACGGCTAAGGCCTACAGTGCCGCTGGACAAGCCGCCTCCGCCCTGCACACCATGGCTCTCCTGCAGGTTCACCAAGCCAAGGCGCTAAAAGAGCTGCACGTGGGTAGTTCTGACCCGGGATTGATGCAGGAACTGTGCTCAGCGACCGACCTCGCACTCCGAGCAACAAAGGTCATGGCGTGGTCTCTCTGGCAGGCGATGTCCACCCTGGTGGTCCAGGAACGCCACCTTTGGCTCAACCTGGTTGACATGAGAGAGGCTGACAAGGCACGGTTCCTTGACGCCCCTGTCTTCCAGGTTGGCCTGTTCGGCGACACCGTCAAGGACTTGCCCAGCAGTTCTCGGTGGTGAAGCAGCAGATGGAGGCCATTCAACACATCCTGCCCTGGCACGGCTCAAGACCCCGCACCCTGTATGCTCATCTCCAAGGGTGTCCTCCTGCAGCAACAGCACCGGCTCCACCACGGCCCGCCCCCGCGGCCTGGCCCCGGTGTGGAGCCCACCACAGGAAGCAGATGCCACCCGTCTCATGGCCAGCCGCCAAGAACTCTATGAAGGCTTCGAAGCGCCCCTGAGACGGGCGACCCAGGGGCGAGGAGACCTGCTTCCACGGAGCTGGTAGACAGACCACTCCATCCCCCGGTGGAGGGCCAGGAGGAGAATTTTTGTTTCATTTTTCGCCGCATGCCCAAGAGGCTGCGGTACCCAAAGCTTCATCAAAAGAGTGGTTTCCTTGTTCTCTGGGTCACATGTCAGGTGTGCACGGCCGTCGTCATGACCACCGTCCCATTTTGGCAGGTTCGGCGCTCCAGCGGTGGACCCCCCCTGCCCCTGCGCGCCCAGCTGTGGCACAAACATGCCCACACTGGGTTGGTTACGATGGACTGCGGGGACGAAATTCCTCCTCCCCCCCTCCCCGGCCAATATTATGGTGGGTATAAGGAGCCAGGTAGGTGCTTCGATGTCCCTGGACTCAGCAATGCTACGGGGCTCGAGCCCCCTCAGCGTGGCGCCTCAGGCTCCGCCCCGCCGCGAGGCCCCACCCGCCGGTATGTCCAACATGATTATCCCCTTGGTCCCCCTCGCTCGGAGTTTGGACGCATGGCTCGCGCTTTCCAACCCGTCGTGATGGCTTACCCGGACTGTCCGACTCGGCTACGCGATTCAGTTCGCCAGGCGCCCTCCCAGATTCAGTGCCGTCCACTTCACCTCGGTGAAGGGTGAGAACGCCGCTACCTTGCGTGCGGAGATCGCTACCCTTCTACGGAAGGGTGCGATAGAGCCTGTCCCTCGAGCCGAGATGAAGAAAGGGTTTTACAGCCCCTACTTCATTGTACCAAAGAAAGGCGGTGGGTTGCGGCCAATCTTGGACCTGCGAGTACTGAACCGGGCCTTGCACAGACTCCTGTTAAAGATGCTGATGCAAAAACACATTTTAGTGAGTGTCCGGCATCAAGATTGGTTCACGGCAGTAGACCTGAAGGACGCGTACTTCCACATCTCAGTTTTACTTTGACACAGACCCTTCCTGCGTTTTTTTTTTTTGCGAGGGCCGGGCGTACCAGTACAAGGTCCTCCCCTTCGGCCTGTCTATGTCCCCTCACATCTTCACAAAGTTCGCAGAGGCAGCTCTTGCCCCACTAAGGGAAGTGGGCATCCTCATACTCAACTACCTCGACGACTGGCTGATCCTAACTCACTCAGCCGTCTAGGGCTTCGGGTCAACTGGGAAAACAGCAAGATCTCCCTGGTTCAGAGCATCTCTTTTCTCGGCTTGGAGTTGGACTCAGACTCGATGACGGCGCACCTCACGAACGAGCATGCACAGTCGATGCTGAACTGTCTGAAGCTGTTCAGACAGAAGACGGTGATTCCACTGAAACTTTTTCAGAGGCTCCTGAGGCATATGGCATCCTCAGCGGTTGCCACACCACTCGGGTTGATGTATATGAGACCACTTCAGCACTGGCTTCAGACTCGAGTCCCGAGATGGGCATGGCACTGTGGGACACAACGCGTGGTCATCACGCCGATCTGTCGCAGCCTCTTCAGCCCTTGGACCGACCTTACATTTCTACGGGCAGGGGTTCCCCTAGAGCAGGTCTCCAGACACGTCGTGGATACCAAGACGGGCTGGGGCGCCGTATGCAATGGCCACACAGCTGCCAGATCCTGTACTGGCCTGTGGCTGCGTTGGCATATCAACTGCCTTGAGTTGTTGGCAGTACTGCTCGCCCTGCGGAGGTTCCGGCCGTTGATCCAGGGCAAGCACATGTTTGTCCGAACAGACAACACAGCAATGGTATCGTACATCAACCGCCAAGGCGGTCTATGTGCCCGTTGCATGTCTCCTCCTCTGGAGTCACCAGCACCTCAAGTCACTACGAGCCACTCACATCCCAGGCGACCTCAACACCACAGAGAACACACTGTCATGACAGGTTACGCTCAGGGGGGAGTGGAGACTCCACCCCCAGGTAGTCCAGCTGATTTGGAGTCGATTCGGTCGAGCACAGGTAGACCTGTTTGCTTCCCGGGAATCCTCCCACTGCCCACTTTGGTATGCCCTGACCTCGGCACCCCTCGGAATAGACGTGCTGGCACACAGCTGGCCCCCTGGACTATGCAAATACACGTTTCCCCCAGTGAGCCTACTTGCACAGACCCTGTGCAAGGTTATGGAGGATGAGGAGCAGATCGTCCTAGTAGCACCCTACTGGCCCACCCAGACGTGGTTCTCGGACCTCACGTTCCTTGCGACAGCCCCCCGGCGAATTCCCCTGAGGAAGGACCTTCTTTCTCAGGGATGGGGCACCATCTGGCACCCGCGACCAGACCTCTGGAATCTCCACGTCTGGCCCTTGGACGGGACGTGGAAGACCTAAGTGGCCTACCACCCGCGGTGGTAGACACGATCACTCAGGCTAGGGCTCCCTCTACAAGGCACCTGTATGCCTTGAAGTGGCGTCTGTTCGCTATGTGGTGTTCTTCCCGACGCGAAGACCCTCAGAGATGCACAGTCAGATCGGTGCTTTCCTTCCTGCAGGAGAGGCTGGAGGGGCGGCTGTCCCCCTCCACCTTGAAGGTGTATGTAGCCGCCATTTTGGCACATCACGAGGCAGTGGATGGTAAGTATTTGGGGAAGCACGACTTGGTCATCTGGTTCTTGAGAGGCGCTAGGAGGTTGAATCCCTCCAGACCGCACCTCATGCCCTCGTGGGACCTCTCTGTAGTCCTTCGGGGTCTACAGGATGCTCCCTTTGAGCCCCTGGTTTGGCACACAGCAGTCTGCCCGTCTCACACCGCCAGTCCACGTAACACAGTTCAGCTAGTTGTGGCATTTTGTATAGGGACCCCTAGTTTCACTACATCGACACAACGTCGAGTGAGTGACAGATAGGGAACGTCCTGGTTACTTTCGTAACCTCCGTTCCCTGATGGAGGGAACGAGACATTGTGTCCCACTTGCCACAACGCTGAACTACCCACTGAAATGGCCGGGACCTTGTCTCGGCTCCTCAGCACAAAACCTGAATGAATGGTTGCATACCAGCTCCTTTTATACCCGTATGTCTGGGGGAGTGGCATGCAAATTCCACTCGCAAATTTCCATTGGCGTTTTTTAAAAAAGCAGAGGTGTTTGGGGCTCCCAAGAGTGACCCCTAGTGTCACTACATCGACACAACGTCTCGTTCCCTCCATCAGGGAACGGAGGTTACGAAAGTAACCAGGACGTTTTTCTTCATCATCCGATCTTTCCACCTTGTGTATGCCGTACCAATGTTTACTCTAGTTTTTTGTCTTTGCCGCTCTTCCTGTCTTCTTGCTTCAGACCTTTTCTTGTTTCTTCGGCAGTACAGCTACTGAATATACTGTTGTCTCCGCTTCTAAAGCACGATAGTAAGTATGTTCCATTGTGTTCTCTTCACGTCACAAAGCAACACTGTGCTAAGCATAGCCAAGCATATCTATAGGTGGCACCCAATGAGCGCGACGATTTTCTTCTTCAACGTTTAGTGAAACACAGTGGGTCATGCCATTTCAACATGGTGAAACACATTGAAGGGGTAACCCGCACCATGTATAATAAAAACACTTTTTATAGAAAACTATTATGAGTACAGTTTTCATCTCATGTGAGTGTACACCATTCAGATCACTCTTCACAAAAACACAATTCATTTGTTAATGTGTAAAACTTTTTAAATTAGCCCTAAGTTACTGAATGCACCTTTAAATCAAAAGCTGTATATGATAACATTAGTTAATGCAATATGAACTAACATGAACTAACAATGAACAATTGTATTTTTATTAACTAACATTAATAAATGTTGTAATAAATATTTTGTTTATTGTTAGTTCATAATCCCTAATGCATTAACAAATGTTAATGAATGGAACCTTATTGTAAAGTGCTACCTTATTATTTCATTAAATTATTACTTTGTTCTTTTTTTCTTACCAGATGAAGCTGAATATGTAGGCTACATTAACTGTTGAATGTGTTGTTAACTGGATTCTCCTCATATTTCTGGTATTAATATCTGCTGAAACAGAATTTTCGTTTATATCTCTGCATGTATAGCACGTTATTCTGGAGGCACAAGGTGTCACACAATTGTGAAATGTCAAGCTCACATTTTCCAGCGAATATTAAATAAAAATACAAACATTAAAACATTAAATTGCCTACAAACAAGTGAAAGCACCAAGACAAGTGAAAGTCTATCAGGAATTTTATGGTACGCTCGGGATGAATTTGTGATATTTTAATATAATGTGTAGCATGATTATTTGGTTAAATTACATGTGCAGAATTAGCTAAATGCAGCAGAATAAATGGCAAGAGCGAGCCTGTATAGCTATATTTCCAGAAGAGAAAAGCAGGAAAAGAACAAGCATGTTTAAGTTTCTTCGTATCACATGAGCACAATTATTTAGAATTTATGGTGCATTTAAACTTTTTTGAATAAAGGCTTGGGCAATAAGGCTACCTTAGTGATGTGGATATGTGGTTAAGAGATGGATAGACAGGCTCTACTGTGAAATCATCACTTCAGATCAGAAATTCAACATCGCACTCAGTTTGGTTATGAATGCATGCATGGGAATCATTACGTGTGAATCGTGTGAAACAGTAACATAGACATTTCAAGAAGTGGAAAAAGTATATGATGTTGTATCTTAGTTAATGTTACTCTTTACAAGCTCAAGACATGCACAATAAACAGAGACCACAAATGGAATTTACTGTGTGTGTGTGTGTGTGTGTGTGTGTGTGTGTGTTTGAGCAAGAGAGAGAAAGTCAAACAGAGAACAACAAAACTAACATACTGTATTTGCTACACATGGTTTGCTCTGCAGTGTCTAATGTATCCTCTTTCTTTTGTTCTGATATGTTTACTCTCTCTGTCTTATAGCTGGGTGGGTTATGAGAAAGAAGGTTTCTGCGGTCACCAGTATCTTTTGGAAGAGGGAGAGTACCATGACTGGCGGGTGTGGGGAGGGGTTAACTCAGAGCTGCGCTCGGTCCGAATTATCCAAGCCGTAAGATACTTTCACACAGTTCCATAATCACTATTCAGCTGTACAGGATAGATACAATTTTTTATATATATAAATCAGCTAATAAGTTTCATCATTAATTAACTGCCCCAGATCGCATTTTAGTGGGACTCATTTGGGACTTCGTAATCTCTTTTGTGTAGGACCTGTCTGAGCCCATGCTGGTTTTATTTGGTATGCCTGAAGAGGAGCAAGAGGGGGAGGAGGAGCCCACATTTGAGGTGACGGAGGCGGTCGCAGATGTGGAGCTGTTCGGTTTCGGTATCAACACCCGCTCCATCCATGTGCTGAGTGGAGCGTATGTTTGAACTCTTGCCAACTCATTTATGCTGTAGCAATATTTCAGGAGGAGGAGTTTAACAGGATGTCCTGACTGATGGTTATTTGTAAATATCACTATCAAAGAAATCCTTTCGACTTGTGCGTGATAGTCCAAGTCTTCTGAATCCATACAATAGCTTTTGGAAAGGGACTGTTTGAATTGAAGTCAATATTTACTGAAAATTTTGCCTGATCAAAGAATTACAATTTTTGGATGAACCATCCCTTTACTATCTAAAGCTACATCCATTAAATTGAGATCAAATCATTAAGCCTGCGCCACACTAGCAGACTCCAAACAACTCGATTTTGGCTGAGGGTGTCATACATGCAGTCTTTTTTGCTGAGATCTCTCTCTCTTCAGTCAGGGCTTAGAGGTATGACACAGTTGGCGATACAAAATGGTGGAGGGGTGACAAACATACCATCTCAACGAAACTTGTCACGTGGAGCTTGTCAAAATAGTGACAGGAGTACCGCGTGAGCATAAACAAATGTAAAAGAGTAATTTAGGTGTTTTCAGACCTGTTGCTTGCTTGATTTGTTCTTGAAACGGGCAAAAATAGTTACAATGTTGCATTTTCTACATGGTTCGGTTTGCTTTCACAATGTTTTATTTTAAAACTGACCAAAACTGTAAAATTTCCATTGTTGTTATTTTTATCCATCATTAGTTACTTTTGCATTATTTCTGCATTGAAAAGTACCTGTTCTTACAGTCACGGAGCTTTCTCTCTTTCTCCAACACACACTTGCACACACACATACACACAGAAAGTGTGAAGCCATGTTTTGATCTGTCAAAAAGTTGCTGATGCCGTCCTAACTGTGTCTGTTCTGCCACTATCCAAAAGAAAGAGTCAATTGCAAAGATATCTAATATCTAATATAGTCACCAAAAGGCTACATCTGCATTTTGATAATGAACAGATTTCTTCTCCATCCAGGTGGTCTTGGACCGATTGTTTTGGTGCAGATTCTAGCGTGATTGCCATGTTCGTTTGGGGCTTTCACGCTGGCAGTTTAGTCCAAAACAGGGGTACCGAAACTAATTCCCCAAACAAACCAGGTGGGAAAATGCCCTTAAGAAGCATTTCATGGAGTAACTTTACCTTGTGAAAGTGGGTGATTTTGTATTTATCCCCTCAAAGCTTGCTGTAGAACGTGTATGTCCATTTATGTCCAGGAAAAATGCTTGGTGACAGAATCACTTTGGATTTCAATCAGTTTTTATGATGAGTTGCAGCTGAGTGCGATGCAAATCAGCTTGACATCTTGTCAGTTATTCAGTAAAAAAGAAGCCCATAGGTCACTTGATGAGTATCACAAGAACCCACCTCGGCAACAGAGCGATTTGTTTTTCAAGCAAGCCGGATGTTGTTTTTTTTGAAGCCATTAACTCTGCAGGCAGTTTCGACTAATGCGAGCATTGTCTCCCTCTGCCTGGCCGGTGATTATGTTAATGAAGCCCACACCTGAAAATCACTGGAAAAATCTGCTAGTGTGGCGCCAGCTTTACAAATGCCATGTTTTGATAAGTGAATTGACTTGTTTGTCTTGTCCCCAGATGGGTTGCCTACTCTCATGTGGATTTCTCAGGTAACCAATACGTCTTGGAGAAAGGCTTCTACAGCAACTGTGGAGACTGGGGTTCTGGAGACAACCGCATCGGCTCCCTACAGCCCATTCTACCTGTAAGTTATCTTGAGAATTTTTATTTTTATTTTTTACTATTTTTAAAGATTTTATTCACTGTTCATCAGTTTAAGCCAAACAGGATGTTCTAGTACTGTTCCCTGAAAATTAGTGAATTTGAGCTACATTTTTGTGCATTAAGTGCAAATATTGAATCTGTATTAAACATTCTGTCCTGATAATGGCTTGATTTGTTGAGATCTTGATTTTTTATTAATGGGGTTGGTCATGTTATTTACATAAATGTCAGGTTTAAAGTCAGGTTTTTATATATATATTCAGGTAAGTCAAATTTATTAAAATAAGTAAAATAAATTAAGTTAAATGTATTTAAATATATATATATATATATATATATATATATATATATATATATATATATATATATATATATATTTTAAAATGTATTGTTTATTTTAAGTGTATTTATTTAAATTGTAATTTAAATATAATTTAATTTAATTACATTTAAAATTAAATTAAATTATTTAAAAATATATTTTAAAAGCTATTTTAAAAATTGACTTTTATGTATCTTTATTTGCTTCTCTGTATTATGTATATGCAGAGCACTTTGAATTACCACTGTGTATGAAATGTGCTGTATAAATAAACTTGCCTTGCCTTGTTTATTTCAGGCACCTAGTGAAGTGCCCATCTTCAGAAATGAGGTGAGATGATCATGTTTTTCTGCATTTAACCATGAAGAATTAGCATATCATCATAAATGCAGGACACTTAGCGATACATTTGTGCTCACTTTTGCTTTGTCCCTCTGTTGCTGTAGGTGCTGCTCTATTCAAAGCCGAATTTCCAGGGCACATGTAGGGTGTGCCATCAGAATCAGGGCTGTTTGCCTGAAAATCTTCTAGTCAAATCCTGCAGGGTGGTAGGAGGAAGGTTAGTGGGCCATTTGAGGCATTTCTTCTATGGCATGGGTGCATACAACAATAATGCAGAGCAACTATATGTATATCTGACTGTGGCACATTGAATTTGTGTAATTCTATGCATTTCAGTTGGGTGTTGTATGAAGGAGAACGGTTCACAGCACACCAGTATGTTTTATCACAAGGGGATTATCCCAACCTGACCAGCATGGGCTGCCCACCTGACTGCTATATTCGCTCTGTCAAAGCAGTTCCAATGGTGATTGTTTCTTCTTACCATATCTGTTTCTCTAGTGTTGGTGGACAAATGATTAGTACTCATCCGGGTTTGCATTCAGAGCGATCCAGGAACTTCAGGAGAGCTTCTGAGATCACATTCCTGAATGACTGAAAGTTATGTTTCTTTGAGCGAGAAGTTCAACCAGGTCGTTGTTCCTTTGAGAGAGTTATGTAAGTGCATCTCATTTATTCCTTTTTGTATGTTTGTTCTTTCTTTTAGACCTTCTCAGTACCATCAATTTCTCTCTTTGGACTGGAGTGCTTTGAAGGTCGGGAGGTCACTGTTGATATGCAGGTTACCAACATGCAGGAAGAAGGCTTTAATACACAGTACCTCTCTGTCAGGGTCAACAGTGGTTGGTGAGTGTGCATTGCTTTTTAAATACTTCTTCATTTTATAAAATAAAACATAATATAGTTGTTGTTGTTTCATGTCTATTTTACAATAAGTTTTGTTTGATGTAATACTAGTGTTTGAAGTTATGTAATATTACAGTACATGTCATAACCATGTCAAACTCTCTGTCTTGCAGCTGGGTGTTATGTGAACATAGTAACTACAGGGGGCGCCAGTTCCTTTTGGAGCCTATGGAAATCACAAACTGGCACAAATTCAGCTCACTATCCAATATTGGCTCTCTTTATCCAGTCAGACAAGTTAGTATCACTTTCAAACTTCCAAAGACTATGTTATTTCACAGGATAAATCATGGATTCATTTTTGTATTTGCTTTTGTAAAAAAAAAAAACACTTTGTGTGTTCACATACATTTTTTCTATGTGTGTGTCCCAATAGAAACAAAGACTGTTCCGTATCAGAAATAAGGACACTGGACACTACATGTCAGTGCAGGGTGGGGTTGAGGACATGAAGACGGGCCGTGTGGTTGTATCAGAGAAGGTGGATGGAATGAGCGACGTTTGGCTTTACCAGGATGGGCTCATCAAGAACAAGGTACATCATATATGTATTACACATCCACAACATGGCATGTATAGCTGTTCATAACAATTCTTAATAACTTCTTTGCATGCAAAATGGATGTTAAAAAATTGCAATTCAGTAACTTTATTATACAGTATATACCTTATATTTTTTATGCTTGCATCATTTGTCTATATATTTTCAATCTCTGTATTGTTGTGATACATTATGTTATGATGTTGTATTAAATGGAGCAAACAAGTGATGTTGTCTTTATGAAACACATTTATAATTCTGAGGCGTCTTTGGTTATAAGATTTAATTCCTTTTCATTGTTTTGTTTTGGGGGTTTTTCCCACTTTTTGTATGTTATGTAATGACTTCTCATTTACACTGTCCTCCTGTCCTCCCTCTCTTTCAGCTGGCTCGGTCCATGAGTCTACAGGTGATGGGTAATGTTGAGTCAGGTGCAAAGGTGGTGCTGTGGACTGAAACGCGTGTGCCAGTACAGATGTGGAGTGCTCAGGTCAGCGGCACGATCTCCAGTGTCAGTTTCCCAGGAATGGTGCTTGATATCAAAGGTAAGAAATGCAGTTCAGAGCTTTGTGCACAGAGAACAAGCTTTAGAACATAGACACCTATTTTAATACATATAAATAAATAGTAAACAAATTATGCACCTTATTGTTTATATTCCAATTATTGTCAATATTCCTACATTTTATATATAATTAATAAAATTAAAATTAAACTCTTATACACTAACCTAAAATCACAATGTCAAAAAAAAGGTCATGTCTATGTTATTTGTCAACAACCCAAAAATATAAACATTTATTACGTTTTTAAGAATTAAATTTACTAGACCAATCTAACTCCTATTTTTGCAGGGGGTAAGTCATACGACAGACAACATTTAGTGATACGAGAGGAGAATGAGGAGCAGGGGAGCCAGCAGTGGGAGTTGGAGTTTGTCTAATACTGCCCCATTTACTCCTTCAGTTGACTTCACCCATTCCATAAACACTTGATCTCACTTGAACAGAGGAACTCAACATATTCGTTTTCCTTATCTGTAGGGGCTATTTATGTGTATTACACTGTTGTCAAATACTACCTATAAATATGAAAATTTGTTTTCGATTGTGAAAAGGTGGGAACTCACATTTGGGGTGTGTTATTTGCACATGATTTGAATGTAAGAGATAAAGATAATGCACAGGCCATTTTTAAAACTGAGATTTACAACCCATAGTTTCACTCTACAAAGTAATGATAGTGCTCTTGGTTACCTAGTATATTGACAGGAAAAGGTAGCAGAAAATACATGAGAGATTTCTTTTCCTGTTTGTTTACTTACACCTCACTGACATCTATTTGTTGAATATACTGCATTTGTATTTGTGCCCGCACTGCTGTCTCGTTATCATAAAGATGATATGATATGATATATGATATGATATGTCATGATATGTGAAGCCAGTGACTTTTAAAGCTCAGATATGGACTCCATTTCTATTAATTTAAATGGGTTAACATTGGTTTATTTTTCCTTTGACATTTATTTGACATATTAGGTATGTATACTTTAATGTCTACAATTAGTTTATAGCCATTGCTACTGCTATTGGTGTTAATGCTGATGGGTTTCCAAGAAAGGTTCGGTCTGTCATTTTGTTTTTAATACCAAAAAGTGTGATGTCACAGTCAATAAAAAATTGCCATGTTATTTTTGGAAAGAAACTTTATTCTGTAACTTTTATTTTTCAAGGTACAATGTGAAATGTATGTAACAGGGAATAGCTTTAATTTTGTAATAAAACAAAGTACATAATATATTAAAACAATTGTATATTAGTTTGTTTTCATTTGTGCAATAATACAGGAAAAGTCTGAAACAACAAGTGAAAATGATTCTATTTTGCATTTTATTTTAATTAAATACATTTTAATTCTTCTTTTTTTTTCATTACAAGTTATATTAACAGCATAACAATTTTAGTGAAAATTGAATTGCAAAATGAACATGAATTTCAAAATTTCTTGTATTTGATTTGAGATTTGAAGAAAAAAGAAAAAGTGTCTTGTGTGCTTCAATGAAAGCAAGGAAATCTGACCTTTTATACAAAGGAGGTAACAGATTGTCAATGTGGTCTCAGATGTTCGGACCACTGTATGTTAATAATTTCTCAAAAAGAATATTAATCAGTATTCTCATGGATTAAGGCTTACTTAATTATGCACTGTAGGTCGATCAACAATTCAGGTTCAGTTTCAGGAAGCTGTACTGGATGTACTACAAAATGTCTGTATGACTTTACTCTTATCTTTACACTGAGATCAGGTCCAGTCAGTGAGACTCAGTAAATCCAGGAATAGCATGTACACTACATGTAAAAAGACTCCGACAATATCTGATAGAGACATTTCAACTAATGGTAATGAGATGTAGATGCACTGATAGAAAAACTACTAGTGAAATACCTGACAATGTTGGTCTTTTAAGTGGAGGTGAATCCTTGTAGTAATATTTTCTACATCTGACATGTGTTTGTATGTGTACACAGTCACTTCCAAGTTCAACTTGACGTCTCTGTTGACATTAAGTACAAGTTCCCACATTTCTTAAAATACGACCGCTCATATTCAGGGCCTATCAATTAACGAACTTGTGCGTTCTTCTTAAATGTAAAACATAAACCAAACATATCAAGAATCCCACTCTATCCTTTCCTTTAGAGCCATCTTTTTAAGTCAAAGATGGTAGATTCTGGGGACTATTGCTGTCCCGCACTTCCAGTTCTGCAGTTTTTGAAAGATCTCAGTGTGTATGCATGTAGTCTCTAGGTCACACCCAGTGATGGATATCTGATCTAATCTGATCTGGGGCATTGAGAGCTACTGTTTTGTTTGAGCCATTTTGTGCCTCATGCAGACAGCGACTCTGAGAACCTCTTGCGATGCTTGTATTGTAGTAAAGAAAACAAGTTTCAGACTTAAGAGTCAAGAGGCATAGTTCATGTAAGTAATATCTTTCCAAAATTATTCTTCAACAACAATTTAAGACATAGAATTCAGGTTAAGAGGGCAGGATAAGGGTCACTAAAATAAACTCAATCTCAAATGTGACTGAGAGGTACCAGCACAGACATTTCCACCAAAGACTTTCAATAGGTACACTAATTTAACTTTTCATTCATCAGTACATTTCAGATGTTTCAGAAGAAAGATGGCAATATTTGAATTATCCAGCACCTGTTTGATTGTTTGTAATGATACAATTCAGCATTTGGTCTCCTCTCTTTTGATAAGTAAAGAGTAATTTTGACATAAGCTAATGTGGGACACCTAAGCTCTGTCATTTATCGGTCTATCGCCTAAGTTTTTATCTTTATTAATTTGTCTTTTAATTCTCAGTTGCTCAGTTTTGTTGTTTATCCGGGCCTTTAGATAGTGTGTTGTGTTGTTCAAGGAATCTTCATACAGCTGATTAACTTTTTCTTTGATTAAGGTGTTGCCATGGATACAGAAGATAAATCAAAAGAAACACATGAACACATGGTGAGCGTGTACATCTGCACATTTTCACTGTCACTTGGTATAGTTGTGTAGTAGACTACATCATGTTAGACCTATTTTGGACTTGATTTCAGTCTTATTTTGCTGTTCCTGGAATACATGTACTCACTTTCTTATATTAGTTGTGACACAACAGTTGTCATACAGCATGATATTCTACTTTGGGAATATTATATATATATATATATATATATATATATATATATATATATATATATATATACAGTTCACTGTTTGTATCACTCCACTGATCTGTGTTCATGGCTTTTCATCTGCGTGTTGCTCGGTGACACAAAAAAGTAGGCTGATGCTTTGTCTTCTTTTTAAACTATTTTCATTGGCGGAATGAGAAGTTCAAAAAATTTGGCCACATTTTGACTGAAATGTAAGTTACTCTGTATTAACTTCTTGTTTAAAGGGATAATTCATCCAAAAATGAAAATTCTCTCATCATTTACTAAAATGTGTATGATTTTCTTTTTTCGTGCAGGACACAAACTAAGATTTTTAGAAGAATATTTCAGCTCTGTAGGTCCATACAATGCAAGTGAATGGTGAACAGACATTTGTAGCTCCAAAAATCACATAAAGGAAACATAAAAGTAATCCATGTTACTCCACTGTTTAAATCCATATCTTCTGAAGCGATATGATAGGTGTGGGTGAGAAACAGATAATGTAAATCCTTTTTTCTCCACTTTCACTTTTACATCTGAAAGTCACATGTTTAGTTTCTGTTTAGGTGCCTGTTTAGTTTCACTTTCACATCTAAAGGTTAAAGTGGAGATTAAGAGTAATAAAATACATAAATATTGTTCTGTTGCTCACCCACACCTACCATATCGCTTCAGAAGATATGAATTTAAACACTGGAGTCATATGGATTACTTTTATATTTCCTTTATGTGATTTTTGGAGCTACAAAGATCTGATCACCATTCACTTGCATTGTGAGGACCTACAGAGATGAGATATTTTTTTTAAAATCTTCATTTGTGTTCTGCAGAAGAAAGTCATACACATCTGGGATGGCGTGAGGGTGAGTAAATGATGAGAGAATTTAAATTTTTGGGTGAACTATTCCTTTAAGCAATATCACACTCACACATAATACTGCTGTTGTGATCCTGATTCTGCTCAGTTGAAGCTCAATCACATGCAAATCTTTTTTTAATTTTTTTAATATATTGTAATTTTTTTTTTTTTTTTAAGATTTACGCATTTCAATTTCAAACAAAATTCCATCAAATTGAACTGAGTAATCTTTACTAAAATAAAATAAAACAAAACTAAACATTTTTAAATTTTATACATTTTATTTTATTAAAATAAATAGGGATTAGTTAAGGATAGTAATCTTTTACTAAATTAAATTAAATATTCGGTCACACTTTATATTAGTTGTCTTTAACTACTATGTACTAACTTTAAAATACATATGATACAATGTATTTACTGTGTAACTTCATGTCGTTCTCATGAGTTTGAGGTACGGGTAGGTTTAGGAGTATGGTTAGGGTTAGAGTTAGGTTTTAGGGTAAGGGTTGGGTTAGGGTCAGTGTTAGGTTTAGCGTTGGGGTAAAGTTAACAGTGTAACTACAAATGCAATTAAATGCAGGTACTTTAAATGTAAATACAATGTGTACATAATAAATACATTGTATCAAATGCTTAAGTACATAGTAAGTAAAGACAGTATAAAGTGAGACCAAATATTCAAAGTTTTATTAATTTAATTTTGTTAAAAAATTACACACTTAAATTTGATGGAATTTTGTTATTAATTAAAATGCACAAATCTTAAAAATAGGTTTAAATATTTTATTGAGTAGAACTTCTCTTCATACCATTTTTTTCCCTCTGCAGTGTGACATGTCTTCCTGTTCTCCCTCATTCTCCCTTTATTTCCCCATCTCTCATCCCCCATTTCTCTCCCTTGTCCACCTCTCATACCACAGTCCAAGACAATGTGGTGGGGCACCTGGGGTCCATTCGCCCCTTTCCACATTTCCGTCCTGAGTGAGACATGTCACACCTTCAAGCAGCTCTGGACCAGAAAGGTAAATTTGCATGAATGTGCATGAAGCAAAAATGAAGGTTCATCAATGAATATAGTATTCTAATATATTGAATATCAGCAATATCTTTAATATAATGAACTGGCTGTTTAAGATTTGAACACCCTTGTGGGAATACTTACAATCTCTGGCCCGAGTCTACAAGACTTCCACATAAAAGGTAAGTGTACAACAAATATGTGTTTGAGGGTGTGTATATGATTTTATCAAAAACAAACATGAAAGAAACACTGATGGTGTGAAATGCATTTTGTATGCATTGTATGCATGAAATCCATATGTGTGTGTACAGGAACTGGATGCAAGTCTAAAGAACGTTCTGTCTGGTGATCTGCAGTCTCTGATGTTAGGTCTGATGATGACACCAGAGCAGTTTGAAGCCCATCGTTTGCACAAGGCCATGGAGTTTTGCCATTTATTCTCTAGTAAAGTGCTAGTGTATGAGCATGCAACTACATGTTGTGTGAATATTGCCATACATTTAACTATAGATTGATATCCTTTCTGTCAATGTTGATGTATTTACTTTTTGTGTTTGTGTGTATTCAGGGTGCTGGTACAAATGAGGACACACTTTTGGAGATTTTGTGTACAAGAACACCACAGCAGCTCTCTGACATCAAGGCTGCATACAATCTAGCTACTCTAATAATTGATAGGGCTGTCAATAGATTAAATTTTTTTATCTAATTAATAACATTATTGTCGTGTTCACTTAAATACACTGCTAATTGAGAAATTCCCACTAGGGGGAGTTGTTATATTATGTGGGGATACATGTATGGAAGAGAAAAAGAAGTGTGTAAAAAAATGCCTGCCATGCTTGAGTAAAGACATGTCCATTATCTCGGTGTGTTCTCTCTTAATTATTAACGACCACACAACAAACTGGCGACGAGGATGGCAGTTCATCTTCCTCCGACATATCGACATGGTTATTTGCGTAACCTCCGTTCCCTGATGGAGGTAACGAGACGTTGTGTCAATGTAGTGACACTAGGGGTCACTCTTGGGAGCCCGAGACACCTCTGGTCTTTGATAAAAGGCCAATGAAAATTGGCGAGTGGTATTTTCATGCCACTCCCCCGGACATACGGGTATAAAAGGAGCTGGCGTGCAACCACTCATTCAGGTTTTATGCTGAGGAGCTGAGACAAGGTCCGGCCATTTCAGCGGGTAGTTCAGCGTTTTGGCAATGTCTCGTTCCCTCCATCAGGGAACGGAGGTTACGCAAGTAACCGTGACATTCCCTATCTGTCAATCACTCGACATTGTGTCGATGTAGTGACACAAGGGGTCCCTATACAAAACGCCGCAACTGGCTGAACTGTGTTACATGATCTGGCGGTGTGTGACGGGCAGACAACTGTGTGCCTCGTAGCCAGCGCACCAGGCCGACACGTAACCTCCCCCAACATAGTTATGAGTGTCGAACAGCCCTTTGGGGACAAGTCGACTACCCAAAAGATAGAGACAGGCTAGCCCAGTCATGGCCTCTTTTCCCCTTCTTTTTTTCCCACTCCCTAAAAAAAGGGGGAATATCCGACTGGGCCGACCAGGTCAAGTCGTTGGGTGTCCCTCCCAAGGGGAGGACACAGCGGAGACCACACCTCGCCCAGAGAGAGGAGGTAGCAGCATTTTCGTCCTTCACCAAGGTGAACTGAATCACGTAGCCAAGTCGGACGGTCCGGACCAGCCATCGCGACGGATTGGAAAGCGCAAGCCAGTGGTCATGATGACGACTGTGCACACCGGGTATGTGACCCTGGGAAGGAGGAAACCGCTCTTTTGCTGAAATGTTGGGTACCACAGCCACTTGGGCATGCGGCGAAATCAAACGAAAAGGCAACAAAAGATTCTCTACCCGGCCCTCCACCGGTGGATGGAGTGGTCTTGCTACCAGCTCCAATGCAGTGGGTTTCGTCGACCCTGGATCGCCCGTCTCAGGGGCGTTTTGAAGCCCTTCGTGGGTTCTTGGCTGCCGGCCATGAGATGGGTGGCATCTGCTTCCTGCAGTGGGTTCCACACCGGGGCTGGGCTAAAGGGGCGGGCTGCGGCGGAGCCGGTGCAGTCACCGCAGGGGGACGCCCTTGGCGATGAGCAGATGAGGTGCGGGATCTTGAGCCACGCCGGGGCAGGATATGCCAGATAGCCTCCGTCTGCTGCTTCACCGTGGAGAACTGCTGGTCAAAGTCCTCGACAGTGTCGCCGAATAGGCCAGCCTGGGAGATAGGGGCAGCAAGGAACCGTGTCTTGTAGGCCTCACCCATCACAACCAGGTTGAGCCAAAAGTGGCATTCCTGGACCACTAATGTGGACATCGTCCACCTGAGAGACCACGCCGTGACCTTCGTTGCCCGGAGAGCGAGGTCGGTCGCCGAGCGCAGTTCCTGCATCAGATCTGGGGTGGAACTACCTTCGTGCAGTTCTTTTAGCGCCTTGCAGGAGAGCCATGGTGTGCAGGGCAGAGGCGGCTTGTCCAGCAGCACTGTAGGCTTTGGCCATCAGGGACGACGTGAACCTACAGGGCTTGGATGGGAGCTTTGGGCATCCGCACCAGGTGGCGATGCTCTGTGGGCATAGGTGCACCGCGATCGCCTTATCCACCGGGGGAATCGCCGTATAGCCCCTGGCCGCCCCGCCATCGAGGGTAGTGAGGGCAGGGGAACTGAGAAATCGGGACCAGGCAGTAAAAGGTGCCTCCAACGATTTTGTCAGCTCCTCGTGCACTTCCGGGAAGAAAGGCACTGGAGCAGGGCGTGGCTGCTATGAGCAGCACAGCGGGCCCAGGAACCAATCATCGAGCCGCGGGGGTTCGGGGGAGAGCGGAGGGTTCCACTCTAGCCCGATGCTCACGGCCGCCCGGGAAAGCATGTCCATCATTTCCGCAGCAGCCTGTGACTGGGCAATCATCCCCGAAGGTGGGATGTTTCGTGTGTGCCGCTCTTTTAGAGAAATATACTCTTTTAGAGAAATATACTCTTATTTCTGCCGAAGCGCCCAGGGGCATTCTTTGCAGTGCACCAGTGCAGAGGAGGAGAAGCTGCTGAAATGCGCCATCAGATCCAGCAGAGGTGAATGAACAGTCGTGGGAATTCAGCTCAGTGAGCATGACCATTTGGCTCCGAAGAGAAAATCTGAATGAGTGGTTGCATACCAGCTCCTTTTATACCCGTATGTCCGGGGGAGTGACATGCAAATACCACTCGCCAATTTTCATTGGCCTTTTATCAAAGACCAGAGGTGTCTCAGGCTCCCAAGAGTGACCCCTAGTGTCACTACGTCGACACAACGTCGAGTGAGTGACAGATAGGGAACTGTAATTTAGTTAACCTCATGTTGTTCCAAACCATATGACTTTCTTACTTCTGTGCAACAAAAAAAGGAGGTGTTAGGCAAAATGTTTGCTTCAATCACCATTCACAAAACTTACATTGCATTGTCATGATATGCTTAGCATGAAGAAGGATCCAAGTGCAGGAATAAGTGAATAATAAATTAACTTTTATTTAAACAACAGAAAACAAACAGGCAACACAAAACTCTCACAGGGGAGAGAAAACAAACAAAAACTAGAATAAAGACAAATAACTTGGTCCAACCAGGGACAGGAACAAGTCGGGGACAGGAACAAACAAACTTGCTAACAAAACAAATCAACAAACACAAGAGGAAAGAGGGCACAATATATTGAGGAACATACGTGAGGGACAGGTGCAGACAACCAACACGACAAGGACTAAACGAGGAGGCAACAAGCAGGCAGGGAAAGCAGAGCTCATGGCAGGCAGAAAACACAACAGAGTCGTGCATTCAAACACAAGACAGACACAAACACATTCACAGGCGGGTGGATAGAGTAGCCAAAAACTGTACTTAATTAAAAGTACAATTACTTTTTTTAAGAATCACTCAAGTAGAAGTAAAAGCACTAACATAAATAATTACTTGAGTAAGAGTAAGAGTAAGAAAGTATCCAATTAAAAGAGTACACAAGTAGTGAGTAACTCGTTACTTTCACAAATGACATAATGGACGTTAACTCCCCTATATTCCATTACATAATACACATTTAACATGTATTACAGAATTATTATTATTATTAATGGAAATTCTGTCATCATTCACCATCATGTTGTTCCAAACCCTTATGACTTTCTTTCTTCCATGCAACACAATATGGATATATTAGACATAATGTTTGTCACTATTTACTTTCAGTGAATGTTTTTTTTCTCTCTCCATATTTTGAAAGTGAATGGTGACCGAGACTGTCAGTCCCTAACCTTCTGTCTAACATATTTTATGTTCCATATTTTGGAATAACATGAGGGTAGGGAAATGATGACAGAATATTAAATTATGGCTGAGCTATCACTTTAAAGGGATAGTTCACCCAAAAATGAAAATTCTCTCATCAATTACTCACCCTCATGCCATCCCAGACATGTATGACTTCCTTTCTTCTGCAGAACACAAATTAAGATTTTTAGAAGAATATTTTAGCTCTGTAGGCCAAAATTTGGATGCTCCAAAAAGCACATAAAGGCAGCATAAAAGTAATCCATAAGATTCCAGTAGTTAAATCCATATCTTCAGAAGTGATATGATAGGTGTGGGTGAGAAACAGATTACAAAAATTACAATATTTGTAATTTTTTGCTAGACATTCTTCTCCCTGCCCAGCAGGGGGTGATATGCAGAGAAGAATGTGAATCACCAAAAACACAATAAGAAGGATGCGAAGGTAATCTGTTTCTCTGTTTCTCATGCACACCTATCACATCACTTCTGAAGATACTGATTTAACCACTGGAGTCTTATGGATTACTTTTATGCTGACTTAAGTGATTTTGTAAAATGTTGCCACCCATTCACTTGCATTGTATGGACCTACAGAGCTGAGAAATTCTTCTAAAAATCTTAATTTGAGTTCAGCAGATGAATGGCATGGGATGGCAGAAAGAAGAGAGGTTTGGAAACACTTCTAGTAATTATTACGGTGAAAACGTAAAAATGTCCCACAAGGACATTATATATAACGCTGAAATATAAACAAAAGCAAGATCATGCTTTATTAATGCCTACTTTTGCTATTTCATAGCTTTTAAAGTCCTGCGTGGATTCTTATTTCAGTGTAGTTACAGTTTTCAGTGTCGAAAGAATTTAGATCATTAGTTCTGTACAGCAGTACCACTGCTCTTTAAATGCAGAGTACACAGCCTAGTGTCATGGAACACTTGCTGTGTCTGAAATCGCCCCCTATCCACTATATAGTGCACTATTTCAAGTGTCCACCATTTTGTATGAGTGTCTGAATTCTGAGTGAGCCACTCGTTCCCTACTTTTGTTCACTCATTTTTACCCAAAATGCACTCTAAATTTGAGTGTACATTTGATGCACACTCGACAATGGTTAATTGCCCACAATCCACCATGGTGAAGACATACAAGCTGGGAGTTTACTGCTTCCTTCACTCCTGCAATATTTTATTTCATGCTGAATGTATCAAATTACTTTTTGACAAATCATTACTTAAGATAGCATAACATATAGAGAGGCAAAACATACAGCTACGTTTTAAAATGTAATCTTTATTTGATAAAATGTGCTTACTCTTTATATTAACATAAAGTATATATTAAAAATGACAAACAGAATGAAGATTTATTGTATTAATATATTATTTAATAAGAATAACAAGTAAGGCCCAAGTATTTTTTAAAGTCATTTGTGACGTTGTTTCTGCGACAGCCCCAGAGCTCTGACACTCAGTGTTTACGTCAGTGTCCGAATTCACTCACTCATTTCGTTCACTCACTGCCGAGATATAGTGCGCTAACTGCCATTCACTATATAGGAATTAGTGAATGAGTGAACGAGTGAATGATTTCACCATACGATCGCCTTGCGCCCGCACATCTCCCACGCGAGTGCCTCACGCCCCTCGCTGTGCACGCGCAGAAATGCTGTCTGTTCGCACTTCAGTTTTCAATCACGCAAACGGCAGAGCAAAAGGCATTTACGGCAGAGCAAAAGGCATTTACACTTAATTTGGATGTTTACATGGATTTATACAGTTAAAGCTGCAATAGTTTCCAGTAAATGCGGACAAAGCGCACTGATATATTGCTGCACTTATTTAAAAATGTACACTTAAAAACTGATGCCATGAGAGCCCAGTTACATTATCACACTGAAAATGACCATCACATTACACAGAAAAGCCCGTGTTAGCAATAGAGCCAAAACTTACCTCAGCGTGCTGCCTTAAATTGAAGCTGAGATTTTAATCTTGAAATATCAGCTTGTCTTGGTGTTAAATGAAGGCATTGCATAATGAAACTATTCTTTTTTTCACTGTGCAGAGCAAAGAAAGTGTTTCACTTTGAAGAGTTTGATGCTGCAGCATTGATGACTTGAGTGACAGTCTGTGGCAGCGCGTGCAGCAGTATGAACTTCTGTTCTCGTAAAAGTCCCATTCATTAATCTCTCAATAAATTACACATTAACTAAAATTAAACCCAGTAATGTAACGTCAGGAATGCCGGCCATTGTAAAGAAGTAAAATTAAAAAAATTCATTAGAAATTTACTTGAATGAGAGTAAAAAGTACCCACTTTTAAATCTACTCTAAAAGTAATTTTGTTTTCAAAAAGTTACTCAAGTAAATGTAACAGAGTAACTGTGGCGCATTACTACCCACCTCTGTTCACAGATAACAGAAAGAAGAGGGCTGTGAGACCGAAGTTGTGATATGCATCTACTTTCCATTTAAAGAGAAAGTATTTTACCTTACTTTTAAATTTGGGTTAAGTGCAAACTTTTATTAGCAGTGAATTCGTATTATTAGGATGAGTAACTGTCTGTCTATTTGTGTATGAATGTTTCAGCATGTCATTGTATCAACACTTTGAACTTACAGAGTATAAGCAGGATTTGGAGAAAGACTTGATCAGTGAAACTAGTGGAGATTTTTCAAAGCACATTGTAGCTTTGTTCAAGGTAATACAGCATGATACTGCCTTGAATCACACTATCAAATATTTACCACCCAAATGTAGTTCTGGTACATTGCTCAATGGAGATAAGTATGTCAGTATCTTTTCTCTCGTGTGTCATGTTTTGTGTAAGTAGTGACGATCTTTCTCTCTTTATCTACACCCCTTTCTAATTTAGAAAGAGAATGGGCAGGGGAGATGTAAGCCAAGATGTAATGGTGAGTCCATATAAATCGGCAAAGATGTCATCTGGGCACACTTGTTTACTGCAGAGTTGAGTGCAGTAAAAGTTAAAGGATTTTAGAAACTCTTAAAGTCACTCTGACTTCATAGGACCGCTTTCCTGTAATATTCAGATATGAAGCTGATAAGGGTTCTCTGAGGTTAACTTAGCTTTGTTTGCTCTTGTATATTGCACCTACCAGAAGTGAGACCTCTAGATGACCTCAGGAAGCAGGACTTGGATTATTGGAATTAAACCTGTATTAGTTAACAGGCTGACTGATATCCAGGGTATTCTATAAATTCAATTTAAGATAAGATCCCCAATGCAATCTTTAACTGCTTTGTGTCAGTTGCCATCTTGATGTTTCCTGTGTCAGATACAGATTGATTTGCTTTCATTAGAGAAACACTGAGCCCATTGTTTTCTGCTCAGTGGTAATGTACTGTATTCACTCTGTATAATGATGTTGTTCTACAGGCTTTATCTGAGGAGCTCAATAACAAGAAACCTGCTGCTAAGATTTGGATCAAAATACTCACCACAAGACACCCAGACCATCTTAAAACTGGTGTGTGTGTGTACATGCATGCGTGTGTACTTGCGTGCGTGCCTGTGTGTGTGTGTGTGTGTGTGTGTGTGTGTGTGAGAGAGAGAGAGAGAGTGTGTTTTTTGACCTAGCTATACTATTGGGTACAAAAAATTGCTGTAATTGTCTCCAGAGGTTAGCTAAATATGAAAAATCCTCCTTTTGGAGATCAAACTAAAGAATGCTATATAAATACACTAAGTATTTGCTGTTGCTAAGAATGCTACCAATGCAAAAGATCAGACTTGTGTTCTCATGAAGACCAATCTTGTCTAGCTACCTTGAAAGAATGAACTCGGAAGGACAGGAGGACGCAGAACATATCTATGCCAGTTTTGAGATGTGCTGCGACATGTAGATAACAGCCTCTTTTTTTTTTTTTTCATGATGGATGATGACACCCACATGAACATAAGAACACAAATTGAGAAACAGCTAACTTCTCAAGTCAAAATGCCAATAAGTCAAGCTACAAAAAAAGGAAAATAATAATAATAAAATCATGCTCCAAAAAGGGGGAAAACACACACACACACACACCAGAAAGTATAGTCCATACAAGTAAATACTTGCTGAAAATCTTTCCCTCCGCTGTAGCTTTCAGATCTCATTTGAGGTTGCACATTCAAACCTGGTCCCTCACAATCCATAGCAGTAGGTTTGATGTCAATGATGTTAAACACCATTGATTCTGGAATAGCTCATGACCATACAAAATGCACCAGATTTGAATGTATGCAAACATGAATGACTAAATTGTAATCTAAAAGATGCTTGCATTTGGATGGGTAAATGTGGTTATGTTTGTCTATTTGAGAGAGAAATATCTTGTTTTCTGTTTTCAGTCTCTTTTCAGTTGTTTTCTCTTTCTTTTTCAGTGCTGAGTAAACTGCAGTTTGAGAAAGGCCAGACAGTGGATGAAGCTTTAGTGGGACATTTTAAAGGAGTTCTTTCTGGAGACCTGAAAAAGGATTTAAAGACACTAGGTAAATCTGATTTACATGTGTACGTATTAATGTGTATATGGTATTTGTGTGTGATCATGAGTTAGTTTAAAATTGTCAAAGAAATTAGAATTGATCTCATCTTTTTCTCTCATCAGTGCGATGTATACAGAATCAACATCTATACTTGGCCCAGCAGATCCAAACTATGAAAGTAAGCTTGGGAATTTTTTTGTATTTATTTATTCAAAACAACCCAATAATTAATACACTGACTTAATAAATATATTTGCCTTTCTAAATGTAATTGTACGTATTTAGTCAAGTATTGATACTGCTATAAAATCATCTACTTCAGATCTGTCAGATTTCTATGAACAGTATGTGTGACTGATGGATGTCTGTCTCATATGTGTATGTTTTGTGTTCACAATTCTTAGAAATAAGAAACACTTCTTATGTTCCAAAACTTTCAATTACTTAATTTGAATTATTTTTACTGGACAATAATTTTATCGATTAAACTCTGTCCTTTGGTAAGGTTTACCACTTTACAGGTAAATCATTAAAAATAATAACTTATTGCTGACTACCACACCTGGAGTCGCAAGTTCGAATCTAGGGCGTGCTGAGTGACTCCAGTCAGGCTGTTTTTATAATAATAACTTATTATACAATTAAAGTTATTGTAGTGAATTATTTCCTGAAATGCAACAATTCAAATTTCTGCAAGACATCATGATCATCATACAGGTTTGGAAAGAATTATGACAGCATTATCATTTTTGGTGAACGATTCCTTCATCCATCATTGTCAATAGCTATACTTATCCCCTTGATTACTAGAAAATCATTAGGATTTCTTTGGATTTCTTGTTTCTCTCTGTAGAAGCAGTTTAAAGGTGAACTCCTGCTGGCTTTGTTGGCTATATGCCATGCCGAAGATCACATCAAAAGCGCAAATATGTGGAAAAAGGTCTGTGTACATTACAGATTATGAACTTCTATGTATGTAATGCAATAAGAGTTAATTTCCTCTAATGAAACTACCTGTTAAACACAGATTTGGAAAAATAAAATGATACTGAGCACTGAAGTACTGCCCTTTATTAATCACCTTGAATCTATGGTTTATTTATAAGAGTGCCTCTGAGCATATGTATGTATGTATGTATGTAGGAAGATATGTACTGTGCAGACTACTGAATTGTTCCTGGACTTAACTGTTTGATGTTTAGCTAAAGGCTTAACTAACGCCTTCATGATGTCATAAGATCATTAACTTAAGAAGAAGTCATAGATTTGAAAAATATATTTGGGTCTCATTGTTTCAAAGTCCAGAAGAGTCTAGATTATTAAACAATAAATTAACTAGCAACACAAAACAATGGAAACTGCATGAGTGTGCTATGTGCGCTGCAGTCTCAAGGTTAAGGGAAGGTCTGTCCAACACTTCACTGCTACTGTATATATTAATATTCTCTGTCGCAACCACACATATGCAACTGTTAATGGCATACACACACCCCATCAATAGGTACCATTCTTTATTGTTTATTATGACTATAAAACCTATTAAAACAGTTTAAGTTGGCACGTAGGATCCTTATAGGATGCTCTACAAAAATAAAACTGTGATACATCAGCTACCTAACATATACTATCTATAGACTATTTATTATATATTACCTATGATACAATTCTTTGCAAAAGCAGCTTTTCTCAACAGACAGGTTTAGCTTAAGTCCAAGTGTGAACATAGCAATGCTCATTTTAACAACTTGTAAAGGAGGGCTGGTAGAGTATAGCTGATGAAGGAAGCTGTCATCGAATAGCTGGATGATGGAGTCGTCTGCATAGAGGTTTGGCTGACTGTTACCATGGTGGTGGCATTTACCGTCATGTTTGAAGTCATCATTGTGGTTTGGGTCATATTGATTATATTCGAAGTCGGTTGAGTCAGTGTAGACATTGTGGTTGACATGCTAGAAGGAGCTGCACTTGTTGGCCGAGTGGGTTGAGCAGTACTTGTTGATGTTGTTGTTGTAGCCAAACTTGTTGGCACAACAGTCTGAGATGCATTTGTTGTAGTTGAATTAGCCAGAGTTGTTGGTGCAGCAGTCAGAAATGTATTTGTTGTAGTTGAATTAGCCGGAGTTGTTGGTGCAGCAGTCTGAGATGTATTTGTTGTAATTAAATTTGCCAGACTTGTTGATGCAGTGGAGTTTCCAGGTGCAACGGTTGTGTTTGAGGAAGTAGTCTTTCAGGGAACAAAATTAAAGCCTATTAATCATTGCAATACATTGTTTTTTCCTATGTGAAACTTCCCCATGCCCATTGCTGTTCTCTTTACTGTCGCATAATTAGTGTAATTATGAATTGAGGGCCATTGAAGTTGTTAGTTTCATTGTTTTCTATACCATTTCAGCTATACTTTTTTTTTCCTTTCTTCAAATCTCAAGAATAAAATATTATTCAGCCAAAACGACTTCATATCTGTTCACATTTTCTTTCTTCAAAAATTCACAAAACATAATGTTTTGAATGTTTTCCTTTATGTTAGTTAATTATTGACAGGCTTTCTTTACCTAATTTAATTCAAGACTTCTTAGCCACAAAATGATCATTAATGTATGACAATATTGTAACATAATATCAAAGTATTATACATTTAAAATACAAAAATGAAACCAGGTTGGTCACTAGTAATTTTTTTACCTGAATCAGAAAGGCCAGCAGAGCCAGCATGCACAATCCGAAGGTAGCCTGCTTCATGATGAAGAGAAAATAGCGATTAAGAAGATGGCAATAAAATATATGCTTCAGAGTGGTGCCCTGAATACAGTAACTTTGATTAGTCCAACAGGTGCTAGGATGGAAGTCTGATCTCTATTCCCCTTCCTGCTCTTTTATAGAGACAACCAAGGGCACCTGTACTTATGTCACGTTCTCATGATTTCATGCAGAAAAGAATTAATAAAACTCTGGGGGAGTGTGGCCACTCCCTTGTCCAGAATCAAGGCAGCATTATTTGAACTAAGGTGAGGTGAAGTCTCAAAGTTCTATTGACTTTATGACTTTATGATTGTACTTTATAACAGCTTTTAACAATTTTCCTTTTTCCTGTAAAATGAAACCATACAATTGTTTACACTGACCCTAAAGCATTGTGCAGTTTTAGATGTAACTATATATATAATGTGTGTGTGTGTGTGTGTGTGTGTGTGTGTGTGTGTGTGTGTGTGTGTGTGTGTGTGTGTGTGTGTGTGTGTGTCTGTGTGTGTGTGTGTGTGTGTGTATGTGTGCATACATACAGTGCTGTGAAAAAGAATGTCCTGATTTCAACTATTTTTCATACTAAATTGTTTTAGATCTTGAAGCGAGATATGACATAAAACAAATGCAACCTGAGTAAACACAAAATACAGTTTTCAAATATATATATATATATATATATATATATATATATATATATATATATATATATATATATATTGAAGCAAAAAAGTTATCCAACACCTATATCACCCATGTGAAAAATTAACTGCCCCCTTAAACTTAATAGCTGGTTGTGCCACCTTTAGCAGCAACAACTGCAACAAAACGCTTTCGATAACTGGAGATCAGTCTTCCACAACGCTGTGGTGGAATTTTGGCCCACTCTTCTTTGCAGAACTGCTTTAGTTCAGCCACATTGAAGGGTTTTTGAGCATGAACTGCCCATTTAAGGTCCTGCCACAGCATCTCAATCGGGTTCAAATCAGGACTTTGACTAGGTCACTTCAAAACTTTAATTTAGCTTCTTTTGAGCCATTCAGAGGTTGACTTATTCCTTTGCTTTGGATCATTGTCTTGCTCTTCAACTCACGGACAGATGTCCGGACATTCTCCTTTAGGATTTTCTGGTAGAGAGCAGAATTCATGTTTCCCTCAATTATTGCTAGTTGCCCTGACCCTGAAGCAGCAAGGCATCCCCACACCATCACACTACCACCAGCATGCTTGACCGTAGGTATGATATTCTTTTTGTGGAATCCTGTGTTTGATTTACACAGATGTAACAGGACCCCTGTCTTCCAAACAGTTCCACTTTCGACTCATCGGTCCACAGAACATTCTCCCAAAAGCTTTGAGGATCATCAAGGTGTGTTTTGACAAAATTCAGACGAGCCTTAATGTTCTTCTGGGTTAGCAGAGTTTTTTGCCTTGCCACTCTTCTATGGATGCCAATTTTTGGCCAGTGTCTTTCTGATAATGGAGTCACGAACAGTGACGTTTATTGATGTGAGAGAGACCTGCAGCTCCTCGGATGTTGTCCTTGCCTTTTTTGTGACTTCCTGGATGAGTTGTCGCTGTGCTCATGGAGGAATTTTGGAAGGTCGGTCACTTCTGGGAAGGTTCACTACTGTGCCTGGCATCAGGCCTGGGTGTGTCTAGTCCAGCTGAACCCCATTATGAATGCAGTTTCATAGATTTGGGGATTTAGTAACTACGGGGGCAAATACTTTTTCACACAGGCCCAGTTGGTATTGGATAACTTTTTTGCTTCAATAAATAACATTATCATTAAGAAACTGTATTTTGTGTTTACTCAGATTGCCTTTGTTTTGTGTTAGATTTTGTTTTAATTTTTGAAACAATTTAGTTTGAGATATACACAAAAACAGAAGAAATCAGGATGGAGACAAATTCTTTTTCACAGCACTTTACATACATACATACATACAGTATGTGTACACGTGCTCTTCTATAGTTTGGGGACAATTTTGTATCCAAAATTGAGCCAATTCGGATATTTTGAGACATCCTCATTTGGAAAAATGATCCATACATAAATGTAAAGAAAAATGTAATACATTTAAATAAAAAAATATTAAACATTTTATGTTATAATTGGGTTTATGGTGTGGGTTACGACTGGTTTATAGTAATTATAGTTAGCTTTATATAAAAACAATAGAAGTCTATATAGTGTGTCCCTATTTAGTTGAGCGTGTGTGTGTGTGTGTGCACGCGCGTTGTACATACATAAAGAAATATTTAAAATGTGTGTGTGTGTGTGTGTGTTATACTAATAGCGTATTATTTATTGTGTTCTAAACGAGTTAGAACAAACAAACAACAGATAGTCATATGAGTATTCTGTGATTGAAGTCTGACTATGATCAGACGATCTTCAAATCTGACTATGATGTTTAGCCAGTATAGTTTCCCAATTTGGTCTTCATTAATCTTATATTGGGTGGTGGGGGCAACATTTTCCACTGTTTTCATATTTACATTCTGTTTCTAAAATCATGTGATGGTTATCTCTCCAGATTCCAGCATAACTTGTAAACAACTTGTTTAATCTTCACTGTCAAACTATAAACTGATATGAAAAACTTGGAGGTTTGATGGTTAAATTACATCATATTTCCTATAAACATCATTGTTCTTTCTTGTTCCTCTAGTTCATGTGATCAGATTGAGAAAAAAAAAATATGTAGATGATTGCTGTACTGTTCTCACAAAAGATTTACACAAGCAAATAAGCACATTTAATGAGCACGACTGTGTATATGACTGTGTGTCAAGATAAATATTTAAATAGACCACCAAACCAGCAAGTTTGAATTTTAAACACTCATTTGAATGTTAGTATAAATTATTATCCAATTTACATTATTTTTATTAAATCAAAGCTGCCTTTATTTTTCCCTTTCTGATTTATTTTTTCTTTCTTTTCAAACAGCTTGTTGCTCTTGTTGTGATAATAATATACTGAATTACTGAATTGAATAAAATGACTTTCTTCTGTGGAACACAAAAGGAGATGTCAGGCAGAATGTAAGTGATTGACAGCCTCAGTCACCATTCACTTTCATTGTATGGAAAAAGATGCAATAAAAGTGAATGGTGACTGACGCTGTCAGTCCCTTATATTATGCCTTACATCTTTTTTTGTTGTCCACACTAAAAAAAAAAAACATTTGGAGTTCCTCAGATGCCACTATTGTAAACATTATTTTGCTGATTCAACTCATTATATTTTATGTATTTTTTGCATGGGCTTTTTGAGTTTTACTGACTTTATTGGAAAAAGTTTATCTAAAAAATTAATTTGTAGTCTGAATTTTTTGAATGTAGTTGTGAAAACTTCAGTTTAGTTAGCTAGCCTTAAGCTAGATATAGTAATAAAAACGTCACTTTACTGAACTTTAACGCTTGCCACTAGATAGTGTTCAATGATCCTAAAACCCACCCTGCAATCTTTGCATTGCAGAATGGTCTTTTCTTGAGAGGCAAAGGCTGCACATACAATATAAAAGCCCTTTTCTCTTTAAAAATTACCATTGATGGTGCCCCACAAAAAATTAGTTTACCCCTCATCATACAGGAAGTGCCCTTCCACTGCCCTGCACGTGTTTCTTATCAGTTCTAAAAAGATGAGGTTTTTGCCAACTGAGCAAAGAAATTATGGTGGGGAAATCCTTAAAAAAAAACATTAAATCTCATGTTTGTTTTGCACAGAATTTATGCCCCTGTATTTAAATAATCTGTTACATATTTAATTTTTACATTTTCTTTTTTTTTTTTTTTAAGATTCAAAATTACAAGTAAAAATGTACAGCCTCACAGACTCCATTTTTCAATATACAAATAAAAGCAGCAAACAAAATAAATGAAACCCTGTTCTAGTGAGAAAAGAAATGGAGAGGGAAAACTCTTAATTACAACATTCTTAAAAAATAAATTAAAATTAAAATAAAAAAAACAGGCTAAATTAAGTTCAACCTGCTTTGACACATTTTATGACAGATATGATGTGACTTCAGTTCATATGACGGTAAGGGACCTACTTTTGTCCCACTGAATTTAGATCAAATAATTTTTTTTTTTTTTAAATCTAATTTTATCAAACTATGAAGAACTTTTGAACAAATGCTGTTTAAATATGCTGTTTTGTACTTCAGCTGTTGTAAGTTATGAGCACTCCACTTTCCTGCAATGTTGTAGAGTTTTCTGCCATGTCATAGAGTTACATACAACATTATAACTTTCATTTCCTGTTTTTCTTTGAACATTTCTCATGGAACATTTTATTCTACTTTTGTCATGGAGTCTGCATTGTGACAATGTTGACCTCAACTACAAGGAAGTTGAACTATTTAAGCAATATATCTTTTATGAAAATTTCTGGGTGTGGAAGCTTACAATATTGATACATGTGTACTGTGAAGAAAATAGATTAAATAAACCACCTAGAGATAAGATATTAATATATATTTTTAAACCGATATATGTATCAAAATACGAAAAGTAAAACTCACATTTTTTAATTGTTATTCACAAAAAGATCATGCTTTTTCATTTATTTTTTTAAGGAACATTTTCAGCCAGTTTGATAATCATATTTCAGCATTTGAAATTAACAAAATATAGTGGTGCTTTAGATGGTTACTTTATCTCTGGACTTAAAATTGGTGCGCATTGAAAAGGCTCTTGAGAAGACAGACTGATGCACTGAGGTTGGAAATTCTAGTGGGGGTGCTTGCTTGTGTAGTGGTTTGTGGGCTTGTTGATTTTAAATTTGTAGCAGTCGTACAGAGTATAGCTACAGAATGGTACAGTTGGAGTGCATGACCAGATGTACCATTTATTAAGCCACACCCATGTGACAAAACCTTTTGCCCTTCTCGTCATCTTATCTAAAGTTCATTCAAATCACACACTTGCATTAACTGGCTCTGTGTTAACATTCCACTGCAAAACATAAGATATGGCATAGATTTTTTTTATACTTAAAGAAAAAATTAAATTATAGTCTAATTTTACTGACCTAAATTATTAAACATCTTCTGATATCAAATCCTGCAGATATATCTTTGCTTTTCTCTTTTGAAATGTCAATTTCATGAAGCTACATGAAGTGGAAAATTTTCAGAAATTTAAACTCTCTTTAAAACAAAAAAACATAAGCAAAAATCACTTTATCAAACACTGACATTGTCGGATAAACCCTAATTGTCATACTTCTAAGCAAAAGCCACACTCATTGCTTACCTGAATTGCTATATTATGTTGAGAAATCAAGTCATTGTTGTTTGTATAGCGCTTTTCACAACACACATCATTTCAAAGCAGCTTTACAGAAGATCATGCATTAACAGAAAATGAAACTGTAATTTTTATAAAGTCTTAGAGTCATCATTGTGTAGTTTGATTAAATATGATTGTAAATTGTGTATAAAAAATAAATAATTAAATAATAATTGTATTTAGAACCCCAGTGAGCAAGGAAAACAAAGCAAAGCAAAGTTACTTGACATGAAACTTGAATGCATTTTAATTTACATTAGGTAAATGTAAGGGTAAAATACTGTAGCTGCAAATAATATACTGCATCCATATTCAGGCAGTAAAACAGACCACTACAAATGTCATAAATCAGTTATGTGATTGTCTTCAATGATGCCCGAAAAAAAAACAACAACAAAAAACTCCCTCATTCTTGTTTATGCAGTGTTAAATCCAGTTTTCATTTTTATAGTTAAACAGGACACATACATTATAGTGCCAATGTCAGATCAAGATTATTTATTTATTTATTTATTGGTCATATGAAAGTAGGACACATTCAGTTGAATTTTCGAGTATTTGTTTTTAACCTGTGGTATGTTTGGAATACACAAACATTATCATCAAATGACCCTGTGACCTAAAAACCGAGGTGTGTTTAAATACAAAGTAATTCCAGACCAGCATTGTGTGTAAACATTAACATTGAGGATTTGGTGAAAATAAAGTGAAATACGATTTAATGTTCTATACAAAAAGTATAAAAATGGCTAAAAGCAAGAAAACATAACAATTTTAAGAGTTACATAACAGAACTGTGAAGGACTGCTAGTGGCTATATGATGGTGTCCTCTTACTGCTCATGTCTCCTCTTTGCAATTTCTTATTTACACAAGATTAAAGCAAACTGCACATGAGATTAGATGACTGGGATATTGATGGTGTCCAAAAAAAAAAAGTCTCCCCCTCGTCATGCAGGAAGTGCCCTTACACTGTCCTGCACGCCTGTCCAATCAGTTCTAACAAAGATGAGGTATTTGCATTTGAACTGTTGACAAATTATGGTGGGGAAATCCTTAAAAAATACATTAAATCATACTGTTGTATTGCACATAAATTATGCCACTGTGTTTAAATGTTCTGTTACATATCTGCCCTTCTTGGCCAAATCTCTCTTATAAAAGAGATTTAAATCTCAATGGGACCAATACAGGTTTGTCAAGTTTTTTATTGAAGATCCATGATTTCAAGTAAAAATGTACAACATCACAGTCTCCATACTTCAATATACAAATAAGCGAAACAATTGAAACTCTGTTCTGTATTGAGAAAAGATATAGAGATGGAAAACTCTTCATTACAACACTCTTATACAATATTAAAACAAACCGGATTAAAACAGGTTTAATAATAATAAGAATGCTCAGTATATGACTATTTTTGTTGTATTTTTAGGACAGATGTGACAGAACACATTGTACAAATATATTATATATATAATTGTATAAAGTTAAAGATAAACGAATGGTATAATTTGAATCGTTGTGTTCCTCCTTTGTGAGAAAAAAATGAAATTCCTGTACACACCAATTTACCACTGATTTCATGTTTGACACCTTTAACACACACAAAGAAATTTGTATTCAAAGAATTTCACATAAACCACCCATCTACGCTTATATAAAGCCGGGATTACACTGTATGAATTTGGCCAAGATTTTGCTGTCTGAGACAAATTTTGGGGGATAGTAAAATATTTATATTCTAATAGTGCAAAATTGTTAGTCTTTGATTGCTTAGTGTGACATGTTCACCGACGGCTAATGCAATGAAACATATCCTCCGACAAAGTTCTGGCAGTGTCAGAAATTTTGCGTCACAGTCGTGAAGTGTGACTGCTCCATCGGCCAGATGAGATAAAACACCCAGTTAATCGGGATGATGGGACCAAAGTCTTATTATGATGGTCATTTACAAAGGTTAAGATATTCTGTATAGTAGAGTCTGGCAGAATGCAGCACAATGTGCCATGGCTTTTACCAAAGATCTCACTGGGATAAAATCATGCAGTCTGGCAAGCAACAATCGTAAAGGATTGAAAAATGTTTACATTGTGCACCTGGATTAATTGTGAAGTGTGTCATTTCTGAACAGAATTACTAAAATAATGTTTTCATACAGGTTTTTATTTAGTGGCAGTATAAGTATAAATAAGGTCAATTTCTGACTGATTTACATCTTACAAAATTTGTTATCTGTAGTTATATTGAAGGAAAAACAACAACAAGATTCAATGCAGAAGTGTAATTAACAAAGGTAAAGAATTATTTTGCACACAGAGTGACTGAGCATCAAGTGTCTTGCCATTTTCTTAAAGTGTCACTATGACAAGAAGCACACAGAACATCATCGTGCTCAGCAGAAGGCTCTGGTAATCATTTTGGGCTGAAACACCACCATTAGGAGATGGTTTGGAATTGGTAATGCTCGTGTTGGAAGTCTTGGTAGCAGTGCTGTTGGTTGGTGACATGGAGGTTGCCATGGTTCTGGGAGGGACCGCAGATGTCATGGTTTGTGGCTGGGTTGTTTTGGAATGTTGCAGCGTGGTCTGGGAGCTTTGGGACTGAGTGTATGACATGGTGCTGGTAATAATAGTTGATGAAATTGCATTGACGCTTGACTGGTTTGTAGCTGCACTTTCTGAGGAATTTGGTGTAGAAGGGGTCCCATTGTTGACTATTGTGCCAGCGAGGTATTGTCCAGATAGGCTCTATGAGGGAGAATGGACAAAGCTGAGACAGTGTAATACAATTTTAATGATGAAATAATTATTTGAAATATCTAACAGACCTTTAGGATGTTGATTGTATGTGTTTCTCTGTTTTTGTTATACCAGTAGCACAACTGCTTGCTTAAAAACTGTCAAAGGTCAGTTAGAATTATAGAAAGGTGTGTTTGCACCTTTACCTGATTTGCATAATTCCTTTGGTGATTCAGGTGCTTTACAGACAGCACATGCAAATAATCAGTGTTATCAGCGGTGCAATAAATTTTTAATAAATTACCTCCTCTAATGGAAAATGCAGAATGAAAAAAAAATGTTGTCCCTATGCCAACACAATCTGTAAAGTTATTGCCACCTGGTTGCTTATGATTATAGGCCAGCCTGTAGATTTATAAAATATTTACACAGTGGGTGTACATTTTAGTCCTAGATCAGTACAGGATGACAACATCCTATCAGAACATGATTGGAACACCCACACTTGCTGGAGGGAGGATAAAAGGTCATGTGAGTTACACTCCATCTGTCTCACTAGACACATTTGATGTTCAGATTTTTGCATATCCTGGAACTTTGAGCTTTCTCTCACACTGATCTCTTTCATCTCCCTCTTAACAGTCCATCTTTATTTGTTTATCTCATTTATTATCTAGAGTTTTCCCCATAAAGGAATTAACACAGAGACCTACACACACAGGTGCAAAAATTCTCCTGAAACTAAGCACATTCTCAAGCATTACCCTCAGGATAATTAATTCCTTAAAATAAATCATGAAATGCAGTATGCACCACTGTGTGGTAAGACAACTTTCCAGATATAGAATGCTTTTCATGTGACTTTTAACCTGCTTCCTATATTTAAAATTAATTTGTCAGAGGAAGGGTTATGATTAGAGTGGTCAAAGATTACAAGGGTTCAGTTATCACGGTGGCACAGGTGAACTCATAGTTGGAAAATATGACGCGTGTATGATGAAAATATAGGTTTTTATGCTTTGAAACTCCCTTTTTTAAGAAATCATTGAAGGCATTTAAGGATTCATATGTTAAGGAATTTGTTTTTTCCTGAAGTCTGCAGCATTTTTTAAATATAGATATACATTTGAATAATTTACATGAAACAATTCAAAATCAATAAAAAAGTACTGATATAAATTCAAATAAATCTGATATTTAAATAAGAGGCAAAAATGAAAATAACTAAATACAAAGTAGATCTCTGACCTGAACAATGAAGAGAGGCGGGTAAATACAAAGGACAGCAAAGTGCCTCATTGTCCCAGTTGGATCTATAGCAGGTTGTACTGGAGTTACTCTGTCAGTATGGCAGTGTCCACCTTCTCCCATGCTTTATATACCCACCTCCTCAAGTACTAGGGATTGGGACCATTTTAATATGCAAAATCACTCTTAAGGATGTGATATAATTTTATGTGACACTTTCAGTTGTAATGGAATAATTTACACCCAACAATCTCTCACACATACATTACATACCCCTGTCATATCTGCACAATTGACATTTCGTCAGCATGACTCAAAACAACATAAAAACTTACAGTTGAAATAAAGTCTTTGTTGGTCTTTCAGTCTCATTCTGACCCCAATGTAATTATTTAACTCCTGGTATTATGCTAAGGTTTGGGGACACAGATAACAATTTGGATGCAACTGGGCTAAAGGCCCTCCTTGAGGAATTTTTTTATTTTTTTTATTTTTTATTTTTTTTGTTGCAAAGTGTATGAAGAAAAAAAAAATATTGAATATTGATAGACAGCATAATATGTGTGAAAAGAAATAATAACTAATGGATGTTTTGGTAAAAATGCATTTAAAAAAATTGGGCAAATACCAAGAAGGACATAATAATGTGTAAGTAGTGTATAGATGGCCAAATTATAATAACAAATTAAGATAATGCTTATTTAGAATGACCACTTCAGAAAAGGGTGCACCATTTCATGTTGATTTCAATCACATTTGGCATTTCATAACATTGCAAGCATTCTATAAGCAAATTCATCTTCTTTGTGATTGGATCAGTCAATGAATGCCAACATTGAACATTTTTCATGACAAATCTATTCCACCCCTTAAAAGTGTGTTTTTTTATGTGGGGTCTTTAGCCCCTGCAACAAGGGAGCTTTTTACTGAATAAAATCCTTTCGCTTATTGGACAGCAATTGGAAAACTTTTTATTTAATCACCTTGAACAAAACTGAAAATTACAAAACAAGTATTAATTTCAGGGATTCTCATTAGCTATATACATCTGCACTATTTTAAAAGTTTTTGCATGTTAGATCAAAATCTTGTGCATAGTGACATACAGGTGCTTAGGAAAGTGCTGCAGGAGTTTTTGTTGCTATTTAGTGTTTTGGGGGGAAAAATTATATTAAATGTGCATTTTACCCCTGGGGTAATAACTGAATACACAGTTTTGTGTTCGTGAGAAATAGTACATAATTTAAGGAACTAGCTACAAGTACTGGTAAACACTTGGTTGTTAGGGGAAAAGTTTGCATATAAACAAATACAACTTCAAATTTAGGGAACGTATAGAAAGAAAACAGGATGTTTTGTGCCTAGTCTGAGTTGCCTTGGATTAAAGTGTCTGATTACTTTGAAAAGATACAATTCAAATACAAGTACTCAGTAACTTAATAAATGAATAATTGAATAAAACCGTTCTTCTGTCTCTGGTCAGGGTCAAACCAGAGAATCTCATTTACAATTTAAGCTTTAGAAAGCAGTGGAGGAAGTTAGCCCACGGAATGCTGTATGAACATTCAGGCATGACTCCAAGATAACATCAGCCTTCGATGGGAAAGTTTTACCGCCACAGATTTCTGTCATATATGTGCCTTCCACCTTCCATGGACAAGGACATGGTCAATGACAGTAGCACAGATCTCACCAGAGAAGAGTGTTTTGTGTAATCATATAGCTGATGATAAACTGTTTTTGCAACTTGACTTCAGTGGTCTTTTTAGATTGGGGGGACTTTCAGGACTGAAAGTTACCACACGTTTTCATAGTACATCATCCTTTTTTCTCTCTCTCATGATATGACCATTTTAACTAAAGGTAAAATTGTTTCAAAATATGGATCTACTATCTGTCACAAGACAAAATAAAGTGCTTTACAATCTGCTAATTGCTTATCTATGAGTCGATATAAGGGATCAATTGTGTCATACAAGATAAATTATGCTTTGTTGACAGTACACTGAGCCCCAATTAATAATGTGGCACATGACTGGTCATGTCTTTTTTATTTGAAGTATGTAATATAATTTTGGGACAATTTCAGTTATATTGAAAAAAATTACACCTGACAATCTTTCACACATACAGTATATTAGAGACACAGAAATATCCCCTAACATTTCTGCACAATTGACATTCAAGGAATAGTTCACCCAAAAATTACAATTCTCTAATTTACTCACCCTCATGCCATCCCAGATGTGTATGACTTTCTTTCTTCTGCAGAACACAAACGAAGATTTTTAGAAGAATATCTCAGCTCTGTTGGTCCATACAATGCAAGTGAATAGTGATCAGACTTTTGTTGCTCCAAAAATCACATAAAGGAAACCCATAAGACTCAAGTGGTTAAATTCATATCTTCAGAAGCGATATTAAAGGTGTGGGTGAGAAACAGATAAAATTTTAAAGGAATAGTTCACCCAAAAAAATTACAATTCTCTCATTATTTACTCACCCTTATGCCATCACAGATGTGTATGACATTCTTTATTCTACTGAACACAAATGAAGATTTTTAGAATTTCTCAGCTCTGTAGGTCCATACAATGCAAGTGAATGGGTGCCATAAAGTACTTCAGACAACTCTGGTGGTTAAATCCATATCTTCAGAAGTGATATGATAGGTGTGTATGAGAAACAGATCAATATTTAAGTCCTTTTTTACTATAAATTTTCCTCCCTGCTCAGTCATTCGCCACTTTCACATTCTCCTTCTGTTTTTGGTGATTCACATTCTTCATGCATAACGTCCCCTACTGGGCAGGGAGGAGAATTTATGATAAAAATGACTTAAATATTGATCTGTTTCTCACACACACCTATTATACTGTGTCTGAACACATGGATTTAACTTCTGGAGTCATATGGATTACTTTTATGCTCCCTTTATGAGGATTTTGGAAAATTTTCATATTTCTATTTATCTGTTATAATAGCACTGTATGTTTGAATATCTTCTATGATAGTGTCATTTATACAGTGATGGTGCTGATTAATAACAGCTGCATTACAATGTGCGAGCTCGTTAACACGTCATGTGTGATTGAGTCATAAGTGTCCCATTGTTCACTGGATGAACACTCTTGCCAGTGCCCGAATTCGTGTTCACGATAGGGATATGCAGATCAATCCTAAAGTATTGATACTTCCGATACTGATGTTGTATCAAAAAATATGATCCTCACACAAAAATATTGATTCTACAATTTAAAACTAGCGATATTATTATTTGGTTACCATGAACATGAACAATAATCATAAGCTTTAAAGAGAAATAAAAAGGATTAGGCTATATTAGCAAATACTTGTGCAGGATGGGAACTATTTCTTCTTCCTCTCTAACGCGATGCCGCAGCACCGTTTTGAATTGTGTGTGTGTGTGTGTGTGTGTGTGTGTGTGTGTGTATACATATATATATATATATATATATATATATATATATGTGTGTGTGTGTGTGTGTGTGTGTGTGTGTGTGTGTGTGTGTGTGTGTGTGTATACATATACATATATATATATATATATATATATATATATATATATATATGTGTGTGTGTGTGTGTGTGTGTGTGTGTGTGTATACATATACATATATATATATATATATATATATATATATATATATATATATATGTGTGTGTGTGTGTGTGTGTGTGTGTGTGTGTGTGTGTATATACATATATATATGTGTGTGTGTGTGTGTGTGTGTGTGTTTTGTGTGTGAGTGTACAGTGATTCTCCCTAAATGCGCACAGAGCTGCGGGAAAGGAGGAAGCTGGGACCCGCTGAGCAGTCAACATAAAGTTTTACACACAGGCACGAACGCACGCACACACATACATACACACACTTTATCACTCTCTCCTACTGATAAGGTGACTCTGCGCCAGCCATGCACCCTCATGTCCCACCACGCCCTCCTCCTCCTCACAGGGTGGAAGGTTTTTTTTTAATTTTTTTTATGGGGAGTCTTTCATAAATTCACTGTTTGCCCACCTCTTCAGACTACGGAAGCCCGCAAGGTGGAAAAAAATATTACAGTGAAAAATAAAATAAAAAACAGGGTCTCAGTTCCTTCCTGAGCCTAAGTCTTACATTTTTTTCTGGAATTTTTGTCCAGTCACGACTACGAATGCCATATCAAACATATGTAACCTGATTTTGTCTTGATTAAGGTTTGCAAACCCTTAAATAAATAATAAAAGTTTTATTCAGCTATATAGCAACAGAGAAAGCATTAAAAGCATAAGATTACATGTTTACTGATAGTGGCACCTGGTGGCTAAGGTTGGTACCGCATGCATTTTTTTGAAGAGATAAAAAAACATTTTTTTTTTTGAAGAGAGAAAACAAATTTTGAAGAGAGAAAAAAATGTAGGAAGTGAGAAAAAAATGTAAGACTTAGGCTCAGGAAGGAACTGAGACACAATTATATTTTTTTTCAGCTTGCGGTTCAGGGCTTCCGTATCAGACAACGCTACACCACTCCTTCTGGAGTAAATTCACGCTAAAATAACAACATATCTAAAGCTGACATTTATTCTTTCTTATAACTGTGTGTAATTGTTGTTAATAAGTCATTAAAAAATGGTTAAGTTTTACTGCAGTAATATTGTGGTAGTAACCATGGTTATTTGTGTTTACTATGGTTTAACTAAATTCTATGGTTAAACTATAGTTACTGTAGTGAAAACATGGTTAATTTTTGTAAGGGTAAATAAAACAGAACTCTAATAATTTTCTGTTTAGGCTCATAGCTATATCTATATCTATATTATCTATATTATATTGAATTATGACTAAAAATAATATTTTAATAATATTTTAATATTATACGACGGTGTTGGACTTCAAAGTATTGGAATAATGAAATAAGTGGTATCACCCATCCCTACTAACAGAGGGACTTTGCTAGAAAGCAACACCACGCAGTTGGAATTTGCAGGATGACGTCTGAACCAGTGACGCAATACCACGTTTCTTCCTCCAATCAGAGCGCGCGGCGCACGATTTCGAACTCCAACGTCCTCGACGGGAAATACGCCAGTGAAGTCGTTCATATAAAATTTGTTCATTGTTACGCGTTATCCGTTCTAAAGAAGCGTTTCATTCATCTGGTGATAGTGGTAAATATATAGGTAAGAAATACGCCATGTTTTGGTGCCGCTCAGAGGTAAAATGGGAATCAACCTTAACGCTTAATCAGCTGATAGACTTTACATTGGACGTGTTGTGCTTTTGTTTTGTTTCGTTTCACTGTTCCTGTGCAGCTCAGACATGGTTCGGGAGCGGGTGGTGCAAAGGAAGTCTTTCCAGGAAAGTCTGGACGACATCAAGGACAAGATGAAGGAGAAAAGAAACAAGCGTCTCGCCAGCGCTTTAACTGCGAATCGCGGCCTGTCAAAGCTGAAGATCAAAAACACGGGTGCGATTTCATGCAGGGTTTGACTTTATATTGCACATATTACAGCCTTTTGACGAAGTATGCATGCAAACTCATTGCACTCAAGTTCATTTTAAAGCATTGCTCTGTTGTCATGCTGTACAATTCATTTATGGCAGCTAAATTTGGAAACATTTTAAAAGACATTTTCTGTATCTCACTGGGATTTGTGTGATCACTACACGTTTAGAGCAATTTCAAAATGTATTTTGTATGTAGATTGCTGGTGTGTTGGATGGCAATGTCAGTACCAGTGCTAGATTTATGGAGTTTATGTGTTACAATTCTTAACTTACTCTCCACAGCTACAGTGCAGCCATTTGTGCTGAAGAGTGTCCAGGTGAACAACAAAGCTCTTGCATTAGCCCTGCAGACAGAGAGGGAGAAGGTAAGGCAGGCACAGGGAGTCATTCTGCAGTTAAAGAAAGAGAGACAAGCGCTTATCTTCCACCTGTTGATGCTGAAGAGGACGCTGAGAGATCGGGGAGCCGTGGAAAGCGCTCAGGTGAGAAGTAACTGAGGAGCCACACTGAGACACTGAGCCTGTTTTAATTGGAGTACTTGGTTTGAAGCTAGTATATAAAGTCACGGGTTGAAATCTTTAAGTTTACTTTTTTCTTTTCATTAGCAAAGCAAGAAAATTGTCCATTCGAAGTATTTGTGGCTCTGCTGCTTTCATTTTCTTTTTGCTTCCTGTGTAATAGATTTCTCCTCCTGTGGAGAAAAGTTCACCAAGTCCGCCTCACCCCATCAGTCCAAGGTAAGCAAGAAACAGTCTGTAGCTCTGAGCTTTTTTAATAAAGCACATGATGATGAGTTGTTCGCCCAAAATGTTTATTTGCATTGTATGTTACACATGCATTTTTTACTTTATCTGTCCCACCCCTCCAACAGCTAGTCTGCATTTTTCATACATGAAATATTTAAACAAAAGATAATCTCACCAGCATATAATACATCTTATAAAGAAAATTAATAAGAGGGGTACACACAAAACAAAAGGTTAAATTAGGGCTGCACGATTAAGACAAAAATAATAATTGTCAATTATTTCTGTTAATATTGTAATTACCAAATGTACAGAATTTACACTAAAATACTTATTTTCAGTGAATAATCAGCATGCCATATTTATGTTGGCTACACATTCAAAATAAGATGAAAACTGTGTTCCTAAATTACTTTATTGCTGTTTTAAACAGCAGTAAAGGTAATCAAGACAAACTCACACTGGCCCTCTTAGATGCATAAAAATCAAAGCTGTTATTCTAATTTTGAAGGCAGAGGCTATTTCTAAGTCTAAATAGCAACAAAAAGCATAATCTTTGCACTAAGTGCAAATAGTGTTAGATGCTGTTTGCATCTCATCGCAAATAGTGGCAGATACTATTTGCACTCCTAATAAAATAGCAGTGTGTTTTACTGTAGTAAACCATGGTATCACGATGGTATTTTGAAGTAAAATAATAGTAACCACAACATTAACCATGGTTACTATATTAACACCATTTTGATGTAGTAACACAATGGTTAATTGCATTAAAACTATGACTTCTGCCAAAAAACATGGTTACTACAACATTACTATAGTAAAACCATGGTTAATTTTACTCTGATCAAATCTTTCTCTCAACTCCTTGACCTTCATAGTGGCCAAATCACTGCAAGGCAATCAACCTTTTTATTCATTTTTATTTATTATTATAAGTAGTGTTAAAGAAAATATTAAGAGTGGAGACAGGAAACAGAATGGGGAAAAGTAGGACTAAAAGGGAAATCGAACCTGGGTCCGTCCAAATTAAAAAAGCTCATCCACACTGTCTTTACACCTACACCATTGCAGTGACACTTGAGGGCACAGCGTCTTTATTTCTGTGTTTCCAACAGACTATTTGAGTGCAAATAGCCGTGCTGTGTGGCAGGTGCTTTTTACACCTTGTGCAAATAGTCACTCCGAATTTTGAATAAATGATACACTGATGCAATATACTTGTCTTTGATTGGTTACAATGTTCAACCGCTGTAAAAACACAAGTTACAACAATAGAAATTAATTTGAATTTTTTTTGCCGCAACATGAGCAGACCTACATGGATTGCTATAATTGACCATTTTCACAATTAGTTAATTGTGGCTGGCAACTGTAATTGTAATCTTGATTATTTGTTTGATTAATAATGTAGACCTAGGTTAAATTCACAAATTTTATTTTAGCTAGTTAAGAAAATGTTTGACTACCAGGGCTGAGTGAATACCTAGCAGAGGATGCCAAACCCATACATTTTAGGTAGATGTTTCAAACTAAAATATGAGATTAGAGAGCCTCATTTTGACCAAAACACATTAAAAGACATGCCTTGCGAATTTTGTTTCACTTGATCATAATGTTACTGTCATTGTAATGCAGGCCTGTACATGTTGTAGAGACTCACCCAGCAGAGCCCCTCAAAGAGCCGACATTTTCTACAAGCACTGGTGAGCATCCTTGCCTTGCTTTTACCTTAAATGCATTTGAAACCTGTCTTTAAATGCTACATTTTGGGCTGTGAGGATGAAGATTGTAAACAGCCTATTTGTTTGTGGTTTTACACTCTACTAGGGATGTTAATGATTAATCGAAATCGATTAATTGTTGTTAACGATTTGATCGATTAAGCTTATCGATCGTCGATTAATTCATTTCAGGACAAATGCATTCAGTAATCATGACAGCAGACGTTGATATGGCTGTCTATACAGTCACCCACCGCTAGAGGCGCTTGCGCTCTGCATGTCATTATCCGGTTCACAGAAGAAGATGCACAGATGCGAGATGACGCGGGCTCAATGTAAACAGTGTTGGAGCATTTCTCTTTAAATGAACATTAATGTTTTCTGCACACACCGTGATGGTGTGTTAAAGTACAACATGACAACAAGCACTGTTGATCTCCTTGTTTCATCCCAACCTACAATTACATCAGCAATCACTGGGATAGCACAAAGGTACATTCAGCTGACATCTCACCATCACTACAGAAGCGGTAGTCTGTGTTATGTACTGTTTATGCAGGGTGTTATAATTTGATTTCATTTCTAATAAAAAAATAAGCCCAAAGGTCTGAAATATCCCACGATCCACAACGAGAAGTTTTAATGAACTCAAATATGTATACAAATGATATATCTTAAGTATCTTAAGATAGAAGTTACTACTAACAGTATTTCATTAATAGTAATTAAACAATTACCAAATTCGAACTTAACAGCCTAAATGTGTTTAAATACACTGAACTAAGAAAATTTTAAGAGGAAAATGCCAATACTCGCATTTCTTAAGTGTATTAATTTAAATCTAAACAGTAGGCTATATGCACATATTACTTTGAGTGCTCCACGTGAGTTTTGCGATATTAAGGTTAACGATTAATTGATTAATTTCCACGACGATCGATTATGAAAATGTCTGAAAATTGACATCCCTACACTCTGTTTTCTGTTTGCAGAATCTGTGTCTGGTTGCCGTGGTGACAGACAGGTTTCATTGCCCCCTACAGTAGGAATAAGACGAAAGAAACGCTCTGAGAATGTGCGGAGACAGAGCTCATGTTTTGAATCCGTAGGGAAATGTGTTACAGATGTAATGGAACCCTGTTTCCCTGAGGAAAAAAGAGAAGAGACTGTCAACAGTAGACAAGGAGTGGGGCTTAGCACCGAATTGGAGGACATTTGTAACAAAGTGGATGTTGTTGGACAGAAAACACAGCCGAATTTGAATATGTGTGCGCCTGACAGTCTTAACACAGAGTTAGAGATTTCTGAGCTTTCAGCTATCCAGCATTCAACGCCTGAGCCCCCTCAACGGACCACCAGACAACCCAAGAAAAAAACAACTCAAGCAGCCCCTCGGCCCAAACCAGAGAGAGGACGCAAACCAGACCGAGCCCTACTGAAGAAGCCATGGGAAAACCCCAAACCACGAGCTCGCTCGAAAAGCCGAGACCGTTCGCAGAGTCGAGCTCGAGTGGCTCCACCGCCTGCCGATCGGCTTAACTCCTCGCTGGGTGGCAATGACACCTTTGACTTTGACTGTGAGGAGGCAATCCATCTAACGCCTTTCAAAGCAGGGAACAAAGCTGTGGAGAAACCATCACCCGATGCTCCGGTTAAAGAGGTCACACCCAATCCTGGTGCTGTGGAGACCAACAACAGTTCCTCAGAAGACGAGCAGGATGCAGATGACAGCCCTTACGTACCAAAAAGGAAATCCAGGAGAGCTTGTAGTCCGCCACCTAGACGAGCTCGCTCCAAAAGACGGTCTAATCAAGAGGCCAGAAAGAACAGAGTGAGAGAAAATACTGCCCTAAAGCAGCACCATGTTGAAATAGTGCACACAGGTAAACATGCATAGCTTTTATTTTACATTGGTGACATTTGTGTAACATTTAGGATGTTTTTAATTATTTTAATGTTTTACAGAAGAAAATAAGACTGAAATTAAAGATACTGGCCCACATCTCCCAGATGCTCTTGATTCAGGCCCTCTGTTTCCAGAGTCACCAGTCTGTGTTACTCCTGAGAATTTTAGCCAATCAGAGCCAACCCAAGAGATCTATCAAGGTAACCCTGTTGTCCAGAGAATATACTATATTCTATAATGGCGATGTTAATAATAAAAAATGGGTTGGGGATTCTTACATCTGTAGAGCTGTTTCTTGTCTTAAAACAAGAATTATAATTTTTGAGCCATGGTTTCCCTCGGGAATATCGGATGGGTTTTAAATGTTTTTTTTAATTTACTCATAAATTTAGGTCTGTGGTTAATGTTATTTTAAGAGACTTTCCCATTTTGTTTTACAACATAAATTGCATAGTCATAACCCGTATGTGAATTTTTAAAGTTGTCGTATGCTTTAAAAATGTAAATTGCTACCAAGTAGGTACATAAAGACTACAAGGTGAAGCCCGTAAACTCACACTCACCGAATTAATAGGACAACAAGTGTAGTCCTTTAACTCATACATTGGAAAGCACAATCCTAAAAAAAACCATTTGAAATTAATGAGGGAACCTACGTATGTTGAATCAAACTTTCGGTTGGCCTACAAATTGATGCAAAGATTAAACAGCTTTCAGTTGTATGTTAATTACTCAGTTGAGCATTTTTTTAACAATGGAAACATTTTCCCATAGCTCCACCTGCTACAGTGGCAGTAGAGTCTCCCACCCCCGTTACCCCTGGTGGAGAGGTGGAACTTATGATGATTGACTGCCCAATATTTGAATTTCCAAAGTGTCCTAGCAACTCATCTGATCAGGAGAATAAAATGCCTTTGGTGATGAATAGGGGTAGGAGAAAAGGTCATTATTTTTGGCTTTCTTTGGCTTTTGAATCTGTTTCTCTGTGCATTGTCTCACTAATCTTTTTTTAAAATTGTATCTTCTCACATCATGTTTGAGCTGTCTCAGCAATCTGCTGCTATGTCTTTCACAACATTCTCACCATTTCTAGAAGCGTTACACAGAAAAAGGTCATTACTGTATTTGTCACATGCTTGCACTGCTTGTGTTTCCGCAGGTGGGCTGGTTGTTCGCTCCTTTCTGGGCTTGGGTTTGAGTGATGTGACAAATCTGTCCCCTGCAGCCTATCAGAAGCCCTTGTCTACTCAAGTCACGCCTCAGTCCTCCACTCGCAAGCGGCGCTGCACGAGCACCATCAACTACAAGGAGCCATCAATCAGTTCGTAAGTTCTTCCAATACTAATATTTCTAGGATTATTTTACCACAAATTATATATATATATATATATATATATATATATATATATATATATATATATATATATATAATATTTAAAATGTGTTAAAATTATAGTGTGCCCAAAATGAAAATGTTGTCATTTACAACATGAAGGTGAGTAAATAATGACTGAATTTAACATTTTTGGTGAAATATCTTTATATGTGCTTTAAATGATTTGGAACACCTTGGTTTTTTTTTTTTTTTTTTTTGTTTAATAATGTATTTATTGTAGCTCTCAAAGCTGATTTTGCACATTGGAGTTTATTAATGTGCTTTGTTTTGACCTACTCAACTTTATTTTTTTTTCCTAAGAAAACTTAGACGTGGTGACAAATTCACAGACACACGTTTCCTGCGGTCCCCTGTCTTCAAGCAGAAACCAACATCCCGTCGGAGTTCAATTAAAAAAATGGAGAAATATAATGAGTCTTTTGTTGGCTGTCGTTAAATAGCTCAGACTTTGTCAAATCATTTCTGGCCAGCTTCATAGAATACCAAGTGATGTCTCTCTACAGCATTGCATTGTGTTTTTTAAAATGGCTGTTACATAATTGAATTTCTTGTTTCATCTCATGATTTAAAATTGTGAATATTGATTATTAAAGTTTGTCATTTCAATTGTCCCAAGGGCTCTGATTTTAGTTTTGAAAAATATCAAAAATCTTTCTATAAATAGGAGCCCAGATATACAAAATGAATTGAAAAGCATTCTGATTGTACTATACATACAGGTGCATCTCAATTAATTAGAATGTCGTGGAAAAGTTCATTTATTTCAGTAATTCAACTCAAATTGTGAAACTCGTGTATTAAATAAATTCAGTGCACACAGACTGAAGTAGTTTAAGTCTTTGGTTCTTTTAATTGTGATGATTTTGGCTCACATTTAACAAAAACCCACCAATTCACTATCTCAAAAAATTAGAAGATGGTGACATGCCAGTCAGCTAATCAACTCAAAACACCTGCAAAGGTTTCCTGAGCCTTCAAAATGGTCTCTAATGGTTGGTTCACTAGGCTACACAATCATGGGGAAGACTGCTGATCTGACAGTTGTCCAGAAGACAATCATTGACACCCTTCACAAGGAGGGTAAGCCACAAACATTCATTGCCAAAGAAGCTGGCTGTTCACAGAGTGCTGTATCCAAGCATGTTAACAGAAAGTTGAGTGGAAGGAAAAAGTGTGGAAGAAAAAGATGCACAACCAACCGAGAGAACCGCAGCCTTATGAGGATTTTCAAGCAAAATCAATTCAAGAATTTGGGTGAACTTCACAAGGAATGGACTGAGGCTGGGGTCAAGGCATCAAGAGCCACCACACACAGACATGTCAAGGAATCTGGCTACAGTTGTCGTATTCCTCTTGTTAAGCCACTCCTGAACCACAGACAACGTCAGAGGCGTCTTACCTGGGCTAAGGAGTAGAAGAACTGGACTGTTGCCCAGTGGTCCAAAGTCCTCTTTTCAGATGAGAGCAAGTTTTGTATTTCATTTGGAAACCAAGGTCCTAGAGTCTGGAGGAAGGGTGGAGAAGCTCATAGCCCAAGTTGCTTGAAGTCCAGTGTTAAGTTTCCACAGTCTGTGATGATTTGGGGTGCAATGTCATCTGCTGGTGTTGGTCCATTGTGTTTTTTGAAAACCAAAGTCACTGCACCCGTTTACCAAGACATTTTGGAGCACTTCATGCTTCCTTCTGCTGACCAGCTTTTTAAAGATGCTGATTTCATTTTCCAGCAGGACTTGGCACCTGCCCACACTGCCAAAAGCACCAAAAGTTTGTTAAATGACCATGGTGTTGGTGTGCTTGACTGGCCAGCAAACTCACCAGACCTGAATCCCATAGAGAATCTATGGGGTATTGTCAAGAGGAAAATGAGAAACAAGAGACCAAAAGATGCAGATGAGCTGAAGGCCACTGTCAAAGAAACCTGGGCTTCCATACCACCTCAGCAGTGCCACAAACTGATCACCTCCATGCCACGCCAAATTGAGGCAGTAATTAAAGCAAAAGGAGCCCCTACCAAGTATTCAGTACATATACAGTAAATGAACATACTTTTCAGAAGGCCAACAATTCACTAAAAATGTTTTTTTTATTTTTTATTTTTTTTATTGGTCTTATGTATTCTAATTTTTTGAGATAGTGAATTGGTGGGTTTTTGTTAAATGTGAGCCAAAATCATCACAATTAAAAGAACCAAAGACTTAAACTACTTCAGTCTGTGTGCATTGAATTTATTTAATACGAGTTTCACAATTTGAGTTGAATTACTGAAATAAATGAACTTTTCCACGACATTCTAATTTATTGAGATGCACCTGTATGTGATTAGCCATTTTAACTTTTTATTTTTTCAATGCAGCATAGATTGCAACTCTCTTTTAGAAAGTAAGAAATGCAAAGTTTTACTGAAATGTCTAATTCTCAATGTTGCTTGGGCAACATGGAATATTTGTACTTCAAAAAATGTCTCAGTAGGACCTTTTCAAATTTATAACTGAAGGCAAAAGATGATTTTAAACTGATTTAAGAAACAGTGACAATTTTCACCTAATATATTGATGTTGATAAGTTTACGGAGATACTATGCGTCAACTACCCACATACACATCTGAATTCTGTCTTGTGCAATATATTTTACATTACCTTTTTACATGCATTAAGAAACTGGTGTAAACCCATGTGTGCACCATTTAGATGTCAATTTAAAATTCCCTGAGTGCAAAACCACCTACCCGCCTGTGGGTGCACAACATAATTAACAACAGAGACAGAGCTATAAGTCAAACACGTTTATTGAAGATAGTTTATGCTTTCTTTTGTGCTGTAGCAGCTTTCTGGAGCTTCTTCATCTCGTGTTTAATGATACTGTTCCTCTGCAAAGTTAAAACAAACATATAGGTTAGTTTGTGCAACCTCTTATGAAGCATTATACACCATAAAATATATTTTTATTGCTATCCAACAAAAACGTACCATTTTCTTGGCCTTCATCACCTTGTAGCGATCAAAGTCAGACATCATGGCCCTCTGTTAAGAGAGTATGATATTTAGCATGGTTGGAAAATATTAAGCAGATAATGAACATGTTTTGCCTGTTAAATTCCCTGTGATCCAGCCAACTACAAACTTAAAACAAGATTCGCTAGATGAACAGAACTAACTCATCACTCACACCATATTTCCACCAGGTTACAAAGACATCTCACAAAAGTGTAATTTAGCGAAAGTGTTACGAAAAAGAAACTTTAAATCACCATGAGCCAAGTACATTTACATTTTATATTTATCTTTTTATGCAAAGCGACTTACAAATGAGTACAGCAAAATCTAACAACTGCTCTGTATAACAGTGTTTGGAGGCCTCATTGAGGTCTTGGGCTGAATAACTCTAAGTAACAACTCTGTTTGGGCTGACAACACAAACCTTTTTTCTGGCCTCAATTTTCTTGGCCCAGCTGCTTTCTGCCCACTTTTTGTTTATCTCTGCCTTTTCCCAGGCACGTCTCACATACTTCTGACGGGCACTGAAGTCAACAAAAACAGAAAATGTGATGCGTGAAATACTGTATAAGAATGCAATTAAATAAAATCAACTTTGCGATGAAAATATTACAGTCTGGAAATAATTTAGACATGTGGTTTGCCCCATGGATTTTGCTTCAGTTAGAGCAGCGCAATCACTTTTCAGCTCAGTGAACAAAAAAAAATTAAAAAATTAAAAAAAAAAGGTCAAGGCACACGAGCTCACCTGTGAGGTACTTTGATGACATAGTCAGTGAGCTGCAAGCACTTGAATGGCATAGCCTGTCTCTTTACTCCAGTGCATGGGCCATCTACCAGTGCCTAAATCGTGACAAGAACTGTTCAGTTACACTTCACAACTGCTCATTTCTGTCATATGTGATTTAGCACAACAACAACAAATTTCTGGTCTTACGCTCGTTAGATCCTTTTATTTAAAAAAATAATAAAAAGACTGCACCAACACATGCAGTTGAAATCACAATCTTACCCTGTTTTGGTCAATGACATCAACAATTGCCACCAGCTTGCCCTCGTGCGGACCAAATGCAACGAAGGCAACGCGGCCGATTTCGACAAAGCGCTTAAACACCTGAGAAAAGAACATTTAGAAAGAAAAATACAAATTAGACTGATACACTGTTAGTTCAAGAGCCTTTCAAAGAACATTTACCACAGCACACTACTTAGCATTCCATTTCCCGTAAAAATAAACAATTGGAAACGCACATTTAGCTCACTTTCAGTCTATTTTGGTTGGTTTCTCCAATTCCAAACACGTTAGCCTTAATTTCCACAGTACAACTGTCCGCGCCGAGTGATCAGCCACACACTCATATGAACAAGACTCAAAGCAGCACAACGACGCAGTATGGCGGGTTAATGATAGAGGATACATTCCTTAAGCATGGTTTAGGTAGTAATGAAGTGTAAAACACGAGTCTAAGGTCTGTCCGACCGTAAAATGTCAGTAACTCCGGCCTAACTCACTCCACCACGTTGTTTCGAGACGTGCTTGACGCTTCTTTCCTCACCGATTGAGCCAAATGGCTCATTTATACTTCATAAACACTACATATGGGGTGTTTAGACATTGGAACACGTATTTGATGCATTCTATGTGGGACACGCAAAGGAAAAATACTATATTTAGTCAATTTCAGACTTCGCGTAAATGAGTTCACTTACCATGATGGTAGAATGTGGTAGAAAAAGGACTATAGCACTTCCGCTCGGGAATGATGAGACTTCCGTTTCTACACTGCGCACGCGCAGAGCGAATTTAATTGTCAAAATGTATATTGATTAAATACATAAATATATAAAGTCACACTATACAAGTGTTTGATTTACATTTCTGTTCAGTTTATAATCATACAAGACCAAGCATGTGCTGTGACAATGCCACGGCTGGTAATTTTAGGTAAGAACAACAACAACAAAAAATAATAAAGGGGAAATTGGTTGTATTTTGGAAAATCTACAGAGCTTTCAAATAATTACATATTTTATGTAACTTCTGGTAGGCACATTATTAAAAAGTATCATAAACTTGCTGGTTATCGCAAGAATGGCACAGAACTGTTAAACGCAGTTCACCGTGTGACCGCTGGGTGGCCTTTGAAGGCACACGGCAGATGGAACAGATGTTCACAGTCACACGTAAATACAAACTTTACAGCAAACGTGGCATTTTATAATAAAGTTGTGTCTGCTATTTGAAGAGGTGGCTCGTTGGTCTAGGGGTATGATTCTCGCTTAGGGTGCGAGAGGTCCCGGGTTCAAATCCCGGACGAGCCCATCATTACGTTTTGGACGTTGAAATTGTCATCACTTTATCACTATATAATTGACAAAACTGGCGAAAAGCAAGCAAGATAATCATCTTAAACTCAAATATGAATATATAGCCAGTATATTATTTGATGGCTTTGTAAGTCCATTTAAAAAAATTCATGGAAACAATATTTTCTGCCAAAAATCAATTATGAGTATTATATATATTTTTTATTTATTAAATATTTCAAATATTCAAACATTTAAAAACAAACAGTACAAATAGAAATAAAAACAAAGAAATAAAAGGGCATCACAAATACATATCAAATTCATTTAACAATGACAGTTTTTCTGGGTTTCTTTTTTTTATGTTATAGACTTAAAATTAATAACAAAGGCTGTTTGGAAATTGGCAAAATTGGGTTTTAATTCACTCACTCTGATGAATATAATATTTTTCAAATAACAGAAACAAATCAATTATAGGGTACAGCGGGGATAAAGGCACACCTTAAGGAAAATTTGCCTTTTGTCTGGTCATAAAGTCTGTCAAGATTCAAGAAATACATTTATTTTTGTTGAATATTAAAGGAGCAACATAATTTGTGTGGAAAGAAATAACAACAGAAGGTTGTTTTGTATACATTTGTTAACTTATGCAACTTAATGCAAATACTTTTGAGACGGCAAGATGCTTTTTTGAGTTTATGCTTATCCAAAATAACCATTTCAGAACAGGGTGCATAATTTCTCTTTATTTCAATCACATTTGACATTTCATTACATCTCAAGTATTTTATTTACAAATGAATCTCCACTGTGACTCGATCAGTCAATGTGAGCGCACTTTGAGCATTTTTCATAACAAATCTATTCCCTCCACTGTAACAGAGGGGCTTTTTACCCCAAATACTATCCTTTCACTTATTGGACAGTTGTTGAATTTATATATATATATATAATCACCTTAAACAAAATTGAAAATTACAAATAAGTATTTTGTCTCAAAATAAATGTGTTAATTTTCAGGATATTCATTAGCTACATAAATTTGCAATATGAAAAAAAAAATTGTGAAATATTAGATCAAATTGCCTCAAAATAAACCTTTAGACATTACACACAATGATGTCATGGATCAGGGAAATTTTGCAATGTATAGTGACAAACAGGAATTTGGGAAAGTGCTGTGGTACTTTTATGCTACTTAGTGTTTTGGGAGAAAATAAAATCAAAGGAGCCTTTTACCCCATTGTACCCTGTATTTTTCTTTTTTAAATGTCATGTTCATTTGATTGAAGTATAACTGCTGATATTGAGGACTAAATTAATTATCACTTTCAAACTCAGAAATTGTGACATCTCATGCCAAAACGAAAGTTGAATAGGGACATTCAAAAAATAAATGGACAATAGTTTCTTTTTGACCATTAAAAAGAACAATTGTAATCTATATCCAGATGAAAGCACTCTAGTTTTTTTTTTTTTTTTTTTTTCACATGATATATTCTGTGAGCAATTTGAAAAGGGTATATCTTTAGTTTTATTTGTTACAAAGTAATGGTTAAAACCCCAAAATATTTTCCCACACAAATGAGGGAAACATGTCACACAAATTTCGATGGTGGGGTCGAAATATGAACAAAAATAGATCTTATTATCTGATTACTACACTTGTCATTAACCACATCAATGTTATCTAAAAACAAATGTTTAGAAATCTTACTATCTACAGTACAACATTACACCATGTGCTTTGACCTCTGAACAGAGATTTTGTTATGAAAGAAATTGATTTCATGACAGTACAGTATTCTTTAACTGAAATATGACACCTAAATTTACAACATATTAATACTTAAACAACCAACCAACCCACAGTCAAACCACTGTCTAAAATCAGTGATTAAATCAGTTATTATTACTTATTACTTATATTATTACTAGGCTACTATTCTTGTGACTAGCCTATTGTAAAATAGCAATAAAAAAATATTTCTTTGAAATATCTTTCAAATAGTGTTTTCAGAAGTAAACGAAAAGTCTTCTTTTTCATTTATTTATTTATCTGATGAAGAATAAACAATAACATAAAGAAGAAGTAAGAGTGCTTTTTAAGTAATTTGACTTGGCAGTTCCCAAGAGTGGGTGAAAGGTGCATCTTTGGCCCTTGGGAATCTTCTTTGACCACATCCCTCTTTGCACTGTTTATGTGTCAGTCCACTTTCTTGCAAAATAATATTCCAGTGATGACAGCCCCGAGGAGCTATGAGAACGGATCAAGAGGATCTTGTATTTTCAACAAGGAGGTAAGCTTTTGCATTTGTATATACAGTATCTCTATGTGTATGTGAAATAGAGAGAAACAGTAAGACAAAAATGTTAGTTCAGGCAAGTAGAACAAGCAGTAGTAGTCAGTGTGATATTATACAATTATGGCTTACATAATATCTCCACAAAGATGCTTTGATGGCACCTATATTTTGTGCATTTAATGGAAATATGTTTCCTAAATTATGATCACAAAATAGATTATCTGCTTATAATGATTTTATTGGTTATTAAAGTTGTAGAAATATTTGATCATAAGAAGACTGAGACTTTAAAGCAGTCTGTGATGTAGAAATCAGGAGAAGGTAGTAACTGAATTTGGATGTCATTAAATCTTCATGTCATATGCGAATCTGTTCATTCTGCATTATAGATTACGGTGGATCTCCAGTTGGCTGCCCTCCTGGTGCCCAACCTCTCTCTCTCAGCTTGAAAAAGCAGAAAACAGAATCCTAAAGCGTAAGTGTGTGATGGTGTAAGTTGTAACTTCTAAAAAGTTTCTGATTTCCATTCTACTTGTTATCTCAATTCTTTTTTCAGCCATCAGTGTCAAGTTTACACGAGGACATGTTCCCATATCTAATGGCAACTACATCTGGACTCTCGGCTTCAATGAAACAAAGAGCTCATCCTACCATTCAGGTCTCCCAGCCTCTGGGGTTGGAGACCTGCAGCAGGTCCCACTAGTGCTCCTGCATGGTTTTGGTGGTGGAGTGGGTCTCTGGGTTAAAAACCTACCTGCCCTTACAAAGGGAGGAAGGCCTGTATACGCACTAGACCTGCTGGGTTTTGGCCGCAGCAGTCGACCAATTTTTGGCAGTGACCCCAGTGAAGCAGAGGAGCAGTTTGTACAATCATTGGAGGACTGGAGACAGGCAGAAGGTTTGGAACATATGATTCTCCTCGGCCATGATCTTGGAGGTTATGTGTCCACTGCCTATGCCCTGAAATATCCTCACAGGTGAATGTGTGTGTGTGTGTGTATATATGTGTGTGTGTTTGGAACTGAAAAATGTATTTTAATAATATTGCTTCTAAGATAAATTGCTTACTCAGTCAAGAATGTTTTTCAAGCACTGCTATAAAAAAGATTTTAAAATGAATTTGTCACAGATTGAAGCACTTGTTGTTGGTGGAACCATGGGGTTTTTCAGCAAGACCGAATGATCAGGAATCAGAGCGTTGGATTCCCATTTGGATTAAAGCCATTGGTGCTGCAATGAATCCTTTCAACCCTCTTGGTCCACTTAGGCTGGCAGGACCATTGGGTATTCACAGTCATATTTACACTCTGTAATACACAACCAAACAAACTAAGAGAAGTGTGCATTCACAAAAGAGTCCCAAGACATTTTCCATGGTATTGTTTGCTAATTTAAAGGTGCACTTTAGTAACTTTTTGTAACTTTTTGTTTGTGTCATCTTGGACCTACAGTAACACCTAGTGGTGTGGATGCAGCATCATTCAAAATCAATAGTTTTCAGTTACAGATGCCATTGTAGAAATTCACTATCCTCAATCAGCTATGATTAATTTAATTAAAGAGTGAAAGTGTCCAATAACAAGACGGTTACTGAGATTAGGCGAGTAGTTTTCAGCTGGTCATGTGATTCTAAAATGGCAGCCCCCTATGAGGGTGCCCCGCCCCATGTAGAATAAAACAGCATTTATAAGGTTACTGATATGACTAGAGTCCTCATCTCATGTGAGTGCTCATGATTTTATATATATTTTTCAAAACTACAATTCATTTCTTTAGGAGTAAAACTTTTTTAATGTGGAAAAACTTACTGAGTGGACCTTTAAATATTGTAATATACGTAAGAAAACAAAATTATTTCCTAAATTCCATACTCATGTCCGTTTCACTCATGTTTTTGGGATTGCAGTTTCAAAAATGTTCTCCCAAGTTCTTTATGAACTTATAAACAGTTGACAAGTGAATCCAGCTAAAATAGTACCTAAATGCAAGAGTAAAGAGTAAAACATACCCAAACAGACATTACTGTATAATACCCCAAAATATATGATCTGTGTATTCTTAATGTACTTACTGACTTTTGCAGGTCCTTTGTTGCTACAGGCTTTGCGTTCAGATTTTAAGCAGAAATATGCTTCTCTATTTGAGGATGACACAGTGGCTGATTACATATACCATGTGAATGTGCAGATGCCCAGGTAAGCATGTAGCCCTGCCTCTGGACAGCCTAACTTTAAGTGCTTGCTGACCACACAGACACAAATTAAATGATGTTAACAAATTTGTGTTGTAATTGTAAATCTCAGTGGAGAGACAGCATTTAAAAATATGACGATCCCATATGGATGGCCCCAGAACCCCATGATGGAGCGTGTAGGGATGATCAGTCCCTCTCTTCCTTTGTCTTTTATCTACGGATCCCGTTCAAACATTGATGGCCAGTCAGGAAAAGCCATCCAAGAAATCAGAACAAACTCACATACAGAAATCATAGTGAGTTTTATTTATATGGTTTTGCTGTTTTTTTTTTTTTGTTTGTTTTTTTTTTAAATGCTCTATATTGACCCTGTTCTTCTCATTTCCCCCTAGGCCATTCAGGGTGCAGGTCATTACGTATTTGCGGACCAATCAGATGACTTTAACCAGGCTGTGCTCAAGATATGTAACAATGTCAGAGACATCATCAATATATAGAAGATGAAAAAAAGGATTAACAAGATAGAGGAGAGGAAGAATAAAAGGGAACTTAATGACAGAGAGGGGTGAACTGAGAAATAACAAAAAGAACAAGAGAATGCTTGGAGGAGTGAGAACATGAGCTAGAGACATGTGTGAGTGATAGAAGGATCATATTAAGGTGTGAAATAAGAGATAGATACCTGAGGTAAGAAGAAGGTAAAAAGAAAGAAAAAAACATGGAAACAAGGAAGGAAAAAATGTCAAAACCTGTTTTTATACTTTTGGATAATTATAATTTACACTTAAAACAATATCTGTACTTTATGAACTCTGTTTTTCATACTAAAGCTGAATTAATAAATAATAGGAATATGTAGGTATTTATAGTAAGAAATAAATACAAAAACTGTCATTCAATAAAGGATCCAAGTACACTTCATTCCGCTTGTAATATGTACCTAAACATAAATATGTTAAATCTTGTGATCTGAACACAGTAACTGTGAAGAACGAAATCGAGAAAAGCAGTTGTGCACATCAAATATGGGTGTATTTATTATGGTTTCATACATCACTGAAGCAATGATTTTAATGTTTTAACACATTGTTCATGTCTTAAAACATGAACTTTACATTTAAAAATCAAGTTTAAAGTAATAAAGCAATGCCCAGTCAGAAGTCCCAGCCTTTATCCAGATGCAATCTCCTGTTAAACAGAGAAACAATGCATACTTTGTTTTAAAGTCATTTTAAAATAATGAAAGCAAACAAAGTAATTTATCCTTCATGACAAAATGTATAATTAAGCTAACTTTAGTTGTTTAAAATGCTAAGGAAAGTGAATGGTGCTCGCCTGTGCAAATCTCGCTTACAAAATGTTATGCTATTGTGGGCAGATGCCAGGGTGCTGTTGTGTGGTAGCCAAAGTGTCCTGAATGGTTGTTAGTGTATTTCTGTGCTGTTGCTAGTGTGTTCCTGGTGGTTGCTTACTGGCCCAAGTTAAAAGAGGCCACCCACGTATTTCTGTTATTCTGGTCCCTAGATATGGATCAGGTCACCCCCTCCCTGTAAGTCTATAGGATCTTTTGGGCTTAGAAAAGTAATAAACAGACCTCTTCTCAACAATCTGCATGGTTTGAGATATGATTCATATCCCTAGCACAGATGGTGTGGAATGAGCTATGTCTTGCCTTAGTAAGCGCCACTAATAAGCATTCTTAAGCTAGTTAAAATAAACCACCACATTTTGGTGAACCTCAGACTCCATATGCTGTTTTCACCAATTTACTAGATCTTACCCGTCTTGAGCCATTGGAAAACCAAACACCTCCACTTCACACAGACTCAGAATTCCTTCTCTTGGGAGAACTACAGTCACATAACGTCCTTCCAACAGATAGCCACAGCCAAAGGACTTAGTCTCACCTGCTGTGATATTTGACACTGTAGCACATCTACAAGGGGAGAAATTAAGTGAGAAATAAATTGATTGAAAAGAAATTAGATTGTGAAATCTTGAAAAGTTCCTTTTTTTTTGTTTTTCTCTACTCACATCCGGTTCTCCTTTCCATTGTTTTCCAGCGAGTTCCCAATACGGATTTTGACACCAGTCAAGTCTTCCCAACAGCAGTCACCTCGACTTGTTAGAGCTACTGATGCGATTGCATATCTACGGTGAAGGTCAACCCTCCACTAAGGGAAATCCTCTTGTGTAGATTGGCTGCAAGAGCCCTTCTCAAGTATTTAATTTTGGTTTCCATCAATAGCGTTTTGAGCTAAACCAAAGCCAGACAATTCCTTATGCAGGCTGGACTGTGTGTCTCTTCCTCTGAGGGCCAGATTACGCTGTGTCGATTTATCTGAGAAAGATAGATAGATAGGTAGAACAATTTATTTAAGTTATAATTTCAGAATTGATTCCCTTCTCGGACTCTCACCATGGAGATGAACAGACTGGGGTGTAACATCTTCATCTGCCAATAAAATCAAAACATCATTTTTTAGATAACACGTGCACTGATGTACACATATAGAGTATTCTCACACTTTCTCCACCATACCTGCAAATACCTCCACCTCACACAGTGTTAGAATTTCTTTGTATCCAGGCAGGAAAATGTTGACAAATTTCCCTTCTATAGGTTTAAACTTGAATGTCTTTATGCCATGTGATGAAACTGAACGGACAGTTGCTGCCCTGAATGTAAAAAGAAAGACATAAATTTAAAGTAAAACAAAACAGACAAAGTGCCCTTCCATTCAGTGTTAAAAGGTAATCAGTTTAATTCATAAGACATTACTGAATAAACCTAAATCAGAGGAGATGTCTAAAAAAATATTAATTTTACTTACAGTTTGTCGCTATTGCCATTGTTTTGAGGCTGTTTCCAATGCGAATCTGAGCTCCATTTATTCGTTCTGAACAGCAGTCTCCACGATTGTTGATTGCAACTGAGGTAACATTGCGGACGCCAAACAACTCAACTCTCCACCATGGATTATTCTCAATTTTAGTGTGACTGCATGATGAATGCAAGTATACTGAATCTCTGTTGCCATCTACAGCATTCTGGGCATTTCCCAAAGAATTATAGGTGGAGGAATGCACAGCATTGGCTTTCAAAGCAAGATTTTCTGTCCAAGATGAAAGTACATAAATAAATACAATAAGTGAAATAAAGTACTGAAGCTAATATACTTTGATCATTTCACATGCAGGCAAAAGCATCTGCGTAAAAGAATATTTTTTCATTTGATGATTTAGATATTTAACAGATTTTAAAACTGTTTTCAATTTTAACAATAACTGGAGAAAAAAGAAAGTTCAGTTATAAAGATATTTAGAAGTCACTTAAAATAATAGGAGTTTATATTGGTCTTAAATTATAAGTATGATAAGTAAATGATAATATTACAGCATAGGCAATTTGCAATCAGCTGTTTTAAGCAAGAAAATGATCATTTTGGTAAATATTATAGTTATAGTTCTACTTGTTTTAAATTAAGCTCACCTGTAAAAAAAAAAAAAAAAAGGAAAAAAAAAGAAAAAAGAAACACAGCCCAGGCAGAAATGTGAGCAGCAAAATCATAGTCATGATTATCTCAACTATAAGACTACAGAACATCAGTGTATGTTTCAAAAACCTCCTATCTTTTATTTACTTTGAGATACAGGATGTAATTCTGTTGTTAAAGAGAAACCCAGTTTAGGTCATTTACCTGAAACAAACCTCCCACTGTGTTTGCACATTGGTGGAGATGTTGGCCATATTAATATCTGTGTTTCAATTTTGTCTTAATTAAAACACCTATAATCCCATAATTTCCAAATTCCTTATACTCTCAGCAACACAATTTTTACCAAGAGAAAATATGACTTATATCACTCTGGCCTAAATGAGAGAATATGTTATTTTGCTTATTGTATGTGGTCAGTGGCTAATTGACTTTGACTGTTGGCTGAAGTGTGTTTGCATTTGTGTTGGTGAAGCACCTGTTTGTTCAAGGTTCTGTCAACCTTCCCTTACATTAGCAATATACTACAAATAGTTTTAAATTAATGTTAAATATACTGTGTGTGTGTGTGTGTATATACTGTATTTCTATATATACTGTATATACAGGGTTGGGAGAGTTACTTTTGAAATGTATTCAACTACAGATTACAGAATACATGCTGTAAAATGTAATTTGTAACGTATTCTGTTAGATTACTCAAGGTCAGTAACGTATTCTAAATATTTTGGATTACTTCTTCAGCACTGGTAGATATTTTCACTTGTTTTGACTATAAAAACTCTGCCAGTACAGTAAGACAAAATACACATGTTAAAAATACATTCTCTGAAAAACCTAAATATCTTATGCAGTGTTGTTTCTAAAACTAAAATCTAACTGATCTTGTTTTAAGGATTTTTAGATATTTTTACAGGAAAACAATACAACAATTATCATCAAGAATATGATTTTTGCCCTAATATCAAAGGTCTTGTTAGAAAAAAATTAATTATGATCCAACGTAAATTTTCTTGATAACAAAATATGATTGTGGCTGGTAACATGTGCATGTAAAATGGCTAGAAATAGCATTTTAGCTTAGCGTAAAGCTGACAATTTACACAAGGTTTATTTCTGTTTCTTCTGCTCCAAACTTACTTCAAACTTACTTCTCTGTCTGCTCGTATGAATGTAACACATCATAAGAAAGTGTTTCACCGCTGTTCAAATGCACTTTGGATCGCATCATTTATATGTATAAATGTTTTCCATCTGAAAGGACAAAATATTAAATGAAACAAATGACAATAAAATGCAAAGTAATCTCTTCAGTATTCAAAATACTTTTTTGAATGTAACTGTATTCTAATTACCAATTATTTAAATTGTAACTGTAGTGGAATACCCCAACCCTGGAGTAACGGAATACATGTAATGGGATTACGTATTTAAAATACAAAATATAAGTAACTGTATTCCACTACAGTTACAATTTAAATATAATATATATATATACAGCTCTGGAAAAAATTAAGAGACCACTTCAAAATGATCAGTTTCTCTGGATTTACTATTTATAGGTATGTGTTTGAGTTAAATATTTTGTTTTATTCTATAAAGTACTGACAAAATTTCTCCCGAATTCCAAATAAAAACATTGTCACTTAGAGCATTTATTTGCAGAAAACGACAACTGGTCAAAATAACAAAAAAGATGCAGTGTTTTCAGACCTCGAATAATGCAAAGAAAACAAGTTCATATTCATTTTTAAACAACACAACACTAATGTTTTAACTTAGGAAGTGTTCAGAAATCAATATTTGGTGGAATAACCCTGATTTTCAATCATAGCTTTCATGCGTCTTGGCATGCTCTCTACCAGTCTTTCACATTGCTGTTGGGTGACTTTATGCCACTCCTAGCTCAAAAATTCAAGCAGCTCGGCTTTGTTTGATGGCTTGTGGCCATCCATCTTCCTCTTGATTACATTCCAGAGGTTTTCAATGGGGTTCAGGTCTGGAGATTAGGCTGGCCATGACAGGGTCTTGATCCGGTGGTCCTCCATCCACAACCTTGATTGACCTGGCTGTGTGGCATGGAGCATTGTCCTGCTGGAAAATCCAACCTCAGAGTTGTCAGAGCAGAAGGAAGCAAGTTTTCTTCCAGGATAACCTTGTACATGGCTTGATTCATGCATCATTCACAAAGACGAATCTGCCTGATTCCAGCCTTGCTGAAGCACCCCCAGATCATCACTGATCCTCCTGGAGAGGCCTACAAGCTACAGTGTCTCGCACCCACTGTGAAATTTGGTGGAGGATCAGTGATGATCTGGGGGTGCTTCAGCAAGGCTGGAATCAGGCAGATTCGTCTTTGTGAAGGATGCATTAATCTATCTATCTATCTATCTATCTATCTATATATAACATTAAGTATTTCATTAAAATGAAGTATATTTAAGCATTATTAAGTGCACTTAAGCATTATTTATGTCATTGTTAATAGTTAATAATTTGCCTGGAAAGTTGTAAAAACAAGCTGAAGTTATATGTGCAAAAGATGGTTTCAAACAGGGAATGATTTTCACAGGGGTTTGTTCATCAAGAAAAAAGTGGAAATACTGAAAATTTTACAGTTATTGTTTATCTGACAGCATTTTTTTTAAAAAACATCTCAAATCCAATAGTAAAAAAATTAAAAGATAATTCACGATAGTTAAAACCGAAACACTGATGAGACTGAACCAGTTCAATCAATACAGCTCATCAACAACCAATTTATAATATACCACCACATGAATTGTCTTCATTGCACCAGTTTTTACTGCCACCATGAAAATGAATTAATAAACATTGTTAACTTATAAAGTACTAAATAATAGCTTTTTTTAAATTTTTATTTTTTTACATAAGCCAGTATAGCAAAAAGTGTTGTTTTTATGAGAACGTTGAAAGCTTTAAACATGTGACAACATGAGCAAAATGAGTAATACATTCAAGTATGTATTAAAAAGTATACTGAATCACAACTTACAGGGTATGAATAAGCATGAAAAATGCACTCACAAAGTTTTTACTTTAAAGATTGAGAAAATGCATAATAAATTAGTACATTACAAATATACTCTACACACTTTCAACATATTTACATTTAAGTCATTTAAGTAAGAGATCAGGAAAAACCAGATCAGCCAATTAACAGACAGATGAACATAACCACATCATTTATAGATAGCATGATTATACTATATATTTCTGTATCTTACCTGCAAAAACCTGAACCTCACATAGAGTGAGTACTTTCTTGTCCCCTGGCAGGAAAATATTGACATATCGTCCTTCAATAGGGTTGAATATGAATGTTTCCGTTCCAGCAGATCGGATGGATCCAACAGTAGCAGCTCTGATGATTCAGACAAAAAAAAAGTTATAAAAATTACAAATCAAAAGCAATATTTTACAAAATACAAATGAATACAGAGAAGGGTAGTTATCCTCTAAAAAACATGTCATTAATTTGACAGTTATTGTTTATCTAATTTTGAAAGTAATTTTTCATACATTTCAAATCCAGTAATAAAAATTTAATAAATAGATCATTTAAAATAGCTAAAGCAGACACATACTGATGAGAATGAGCCAGTTCAATCTGTACAGCTTATCAACAATTTATTATATTACAAATCCATGTATTGTTTTCCATGGTTTCTTTGGCACATTCTTCCTGCATAAATATGGAATAATAAACTCCATACAGTATTAATTTATAGGCAAGCACCGAATGCAGACTGCATTTGTATTTTGGTGATACATAATTATGCTGCTACCTATTAAATACAACTGGAAATGACATATGACACTAGCATCATTAGCCTATTTAGAAATGTTCCCCTTTGAAATGTCACTATTATTTCTTAAAATATTTATTTTTAATAATAATATTTATATTATATCCATAAATGTAACTCAGTGTGCAAAAAATAAATAAATAATAAAATAAAATAAAAAATGTCATATAGAGTTACTGATAATTACTGAAGGAAAGCCTGTAATAATTCCACATTCAGGTGATGAGTAAGATGAATGCCTGGGGAACTTTGGAATGCAAATTTTAGTAATTCCCTAAAAAAAAAAAAAAAAAATACAAAAAAACCTTACAGCTCATTGTTGTTGCCATTGTTTTCCAGGCTGTTCCCAATATGAATTTGAGCTCGGATTATTCGCTCCTCACAGCAGTCTGCACGGTTAGTGATGGTAATCATTGTTACTTTGTGAACTTCAGTCAAATCCACTCTCCACCAGGGATTCTTCTCAGCTGCAGTGTGAGTGCATGAGCCCTCGAAATATTCTGACTCTTTGTTGCCATCAACAGCATTCTCTGCAATTCCCAACTGACTGTAGGTGGAGGACTGGACAGCTCTGGCTCCAGATGCAAGATTCTCTGTTCAAGATTATACCAACAAGATTGGTCGTTTCAGGGATTTGCAATGCTTGTTACACTCAAAAGGAGGTCAGGTAATAATTAAAGAATATGCCTCCTGCATTTGTTGGTCAAACCTGCTGCTGAAAATTTCATTTTTAGAGAGCACAAAGAAAATTCAACAATTTATTCTTTTATTTCCTTTTTTTAATAACTAACTAATCAACACTTAAAAGGCTCCCATCTATTTTGACCAATACATTTCCATGACCTTTCCAAGCATTTGTGATAACCTGATACAGATATTTGTGATATCACTCACCACTGACAGGATAGGCCTGTGATGTGGGTTCTATATCTGCCAGTGAAATGACAACGGTTATTACAACTTTTCATGTAACACAAATACACAATATTTTTTTCTTTCTTTCACTCTCACTCTATAAGCCCTTTATGTGTCCCTGCAAATGGGTAGCTGACAAATAACTTGTAAATGAACTTTTTCAATATCAAGATTTTAATATAAAATGTATTTAAATTTATGGTAAGGTGTAATATAATTGCTAATTGTTTCTTTTAGGGTTTTCACCATTTTAAAATCACCTATTAACTTTTTTTTTTTTCATGTTCAGTTCATGGTGTGACTAATGAATTTTCAAAAGCAGAAATATTCCATTATCTCAATAATGAGGTTCTAAAAAGGGCAAACATAATAAATGATGTAATTATTAAATGTTTGTTTTAGATTATAGTAATTATATATTATTATACAATTTAATACTGCAGGACACTGCTTGGCACGCCATTTCAACAACCCACATACAGTGCCTTAACCTTTCACAATAGCAAAACTAAACATTTACTTATTGTATTTTCTGATTTGAATGTAAATTTGATAATAAAAGCAAATTTAAGCAGTGTGGTGGACATTATTAGACATCATTAGATTGAGTTATTTGTTCTGCATCTGCTAATTAAATCACAATAGTTATGTCCCTGTGTCTTGTCACTTCAGTGGAAGTAGGAAAAGTACTTTCATATGATACTTTCTGCCTTTTGTCATACAGATCACTTAAGTTAGCAAGCTTTGTCTATCCTATGTGGCCGTTTGGTTTGTCACATATTAAAACAAAGAAGGTACATGGTGGATACATACCACCAGTAACAAAATTAGATCGAGTTGTTGGTTCCACATCTGCTAATGAAGTTACAACAGTTATGTAGACAGTTCATGCATTGGTTGCACATTTACCAACTTTTTGTTCCTTTGTTTCTTTTCTCTTTTCAGATGATCCTTGATAACACTTTACAATGAGGTTGCATTCATTAACATAAGTTAACATGAACTAAAAAAAAACAATACTTTTTCAGCTCTAATTCATCTTGATGAATGTAAATTTCAATATATTCTAATACATTTTTTAAATTAAAAAGTTATGTATGTATGTTAATATTAGTTAATGCATTATGAACATGAAATAACAATTAACAATTGTATCTTTATAATTTAACCTTATTGAAAAGTGCTGCCTGATCCTTTCTGCCTCTTACATATACCTGATTGTAAAACAAGTAGAGTCAGAGTCTTAATGAATCTATTGCTGTCATATGATATATCATATATTATAAGCCATTAAGAACTTATGGTGGATACTCACCATCGGTGACAGCTACAGTGTACTGAGATATTAGCTCTTCGTCTGCTAACGAAAACACAATGGTTATGTAGGAAATTCATGCAGATGTAAATATACAAAGTGAAGTTTTAAAACAGTAAGCTGGCTCGATATCTACTGTCTACATGGAGTATTAACTACATTAATAGTAGGAATGGAACCTCATGGGCCACATGGATTTAATGGATTGGATTAAAATATGGTAAAATGTTAAATGTATTATGGTGGATAATTACCTTTAACATCAGCGTCCTGGGTTATTATCTCCACGTCTGCTAGGGAAATTCATATAGCATTCATAGCATTACATAAAATTATATAAAATATCATAACTTTATTAATATTTTAAATAATAACCATTGGCTTACAAAAGTTACAAAAATTACATTCTATAAGAGTTTGTCATTAAAAGTGCATTAAAGCATATGGTGGACAATCACCATGGACCTCAGTTGGCTGTGATGTGGTTTGGGATGTAACTACCTCACCTCATTTAAAGATTAATCGTTATTCATTAATAATTAATCAAATTATTTATTAATAATTAATATGATTAATAATTAGGCAAGCAAAGATACATTCATTACCTGCAAATACCTGAACCTCACATAGAGTGAGTATTTTATTGTTCCCAGGTAGAAAAATGTTGACAAACTGTCCTTCAATATCCTTAAATGTAAATGTTGCTGTGCCACCAGCCGGGATGGACTCAACAGTTGCAACCCTGCAGATAAATGAAAGATTTCACCAGATATCAACATCCCTTGAGTTGAGATGTAAACTGCCCCCATAAATCAGATTGAACCCGGAGTACTCTTTGTCTCCATGTTGGTGCAAGAATTAGTTTAGAGTATCTATGTTTGCACTATCAAGCATGTCAAGCACCCATCTAAACAGATTGGCAGCAGATTTAGTTTTCTTACATTTCTTTAAAGTTTTAGAACAAACCACATAAAGTACTTCTCCAGGCTCCCTTGGACAAGATTACTGCTATCAAAACTTGCCCAGAGAGAGAAAAAAAAAAAAAAAAACTAGGGCTGTACAAGCTGACCTGACCTGATCTGATTGTTGACTTTAGAATCAACAGTCAACGTGCATGTATACACGCTCAGTGTTTTGGCACGAGAAAGCCATACTCTGAAGTCAAAAGTGATTAATAGATACATACATGAAACATTTTGTTGAGGTACTTTTTCAGAGAAAATCTGTGAATTCTGGATATAGATGTATTTGTTAATGTAATGTGAGTGAAAAATATTTCCCTTATTAAAGGGATAGTTCACCCAAAAATGAAAATTCTCTAATCCTCACCCTCATGCCATCCCAGATGTGTATGATTTTCTTTCTTCTGCAGAACACAAACAAAGATGTTTAGAAGAATATCTCAGCTCTGTAGGTCCATACAATGCAAGTGAATGGGGGCCAGCACTTTGAAGTGCATAAATGCAGCATACAAATAATCCATAAGACTCCAGTGGTTTAATCCATGTCTTCTGAAGTGATATGATATGTGTGGGTGAGCAACAGTCCTTTTTTACTATAAATTCTCCTCCACACCCAGTAGATGGTGATAGGCACGAAGAATGCAAGTCACCAAAAACAAAAGAAAAAGAATGTGAAATTGGAGATTTATAGTAAAAAACTTAAATATTGATCTGTTTCTCACCCACACCCTGTCAAATCACTTCTGAAAGCATACAGTAGATTTAACCACTGGTGTTGTATGGATTTATTTTATGCTGCCTTTATGTGCTTTTTGGAGCTTCAAAATTCTGGCCACAATTCAGTTGCATTGTATGGACCTACAGAGCTTTTGAGTTTGTGTTCTGCAAAAGAAAAAAGGTCATACACATCTAAAATGGCATGAGGGTGTGTAAATGCTGAGAGAATTTTCATTTTTTTGGTGAACTCTCACTTTAAGGCTGCTGCACTCAGCCATTTTTTTGTTGTTTTCCACTGGCCGATATGGCAGTCGTCTTGTGCTTATACTGACACCTAGTGGCATGGATGCAGTATCACGCAAAAGTTTTCAGTTACTGATACTATACAAGGAGCTCTTAAATACCAATACCATTGTAGACAGGCACTATTCACAGTCAGTCATGATTAATTTAGTCCACAAGCAAAAAGTGTCCAAAAAACGGGGTCTTACAGAGATAAACCCAGTAGTATTTGACTGGCCATGTGATCTCAATAAGGTGGCCTACTTGAGGCAACCCACTACATGTTAAATAAAACAGTTATTTGGCTACTGATATGAATGGAGTCTTAATTTCATGTGAGTGTACATAATTTCAAACAGATTTTTTAAAAGTATGATTCATTTCTTTGTGAGTAAAACTTTTTTAATGATGAAAAAATTACTGAGCGCACTGACCAGACCAGGAAACTAAAACTAGAAGAATAAATAATGGCAGACATCATAAACAGAAGATTCAGATGATAGTAAAAAATGACATAGTTCATTGTTATTGCCGTTATTTTCCAGGCTATTACCAATACGAATCTGAACACCTTCTATCCGCTGACTACGACAGTCTCCACGATTAGTGATGGTAACCATGGTCACATTGTAGACTTTAGTCAAGTCTACTCACCACCAGGGATTTATTCTCAGTTGCGGTGTGAGTGCATGGACCCTCCATGAAATCTGGATCACTATTTCCATCTACTGCATTCTGGGCACATCCCATATTGTAATTGTACATGGAGGACTGAGCAGTATTGTGTCCAGAGGCAAGATTCTCTGTTCAAGATCATATGAAAGTTATATTTCCATGTTATTTATAAAGTCTTTAAACAATCTTTAAAGTCCCAATAAAATATTTTTAAAAAATGTAAAATATATTACAAACCATCCAGCAATTTCTTAACATTTGTGCACATTAATATCTATACACATTATCTCTGCTCCCAAAATGATTGTTGGAGAAAAAGGGCCAAATTCTTTTCATATAGAGGAATTCAGCTGTCATGATTTTTTAAATAAGCACAGAGGAAACAATTTTTACTATGACTACTTGCAGGGTACTGATGTAGATAATATATTTGTGTTACTGGACTAAAGTGAGCTTCATTTTACGTACCACCCTGACATTAGAGTGCCCCTCTCTACTGTCCTAAGTCAACATTTGGCCTCAAATGGACAATTTGAGCAATGACAATGCATTACATTCTGTTTTTATGTCCTTCTCCTTATTCAACTATGTCATTAGTCACTGTGAAACAGACCATATTTGTAATATCCATAGGGGAGGAACCTAAACCAGTTTGGCAAAAAGTGATGCTATGAATAAAGGCCATTGTGCAATTACCTGATATTAACAGATATCTGGCTGTATTTCTAAATTTAAATATATATATATTATAAGACAACTTATGACAGTTCAAAGCTTACCTGACAAATCAGCAATACACAGTCCAGGCAAAAGTGTGAACAACAATATCAGAGCCATGGTGATCACTTTGTTGACGAGAAGAATGTAAATGAACATTTTTTAGACTAATCTCAAACTACAGAGAAAGATTGATATGAATCCCTAAAGTAAAGATGGCTCTTACTATTGCTTTGTTGTTTAAAGCTGCACCTATTTACAGGTATAGGGTCAAATGGGACATTTTGAGAGTTGTCATTAACAATGCCTTAAATTATGATGCCAGGTGGCATTGTCCCTCACACTACCATTTCCCATACAACAATCTAATAAATGGCAATATATGCAAAACACGTAAATTAATTAAATGTTCATATATGGTTTTCACCACAACCTTGTACATATGCAACATATCTGTCAAAATACTTAAAAAATGGCTGTTTTCATATATACAGCATATAATTTCCCAAACACTTGTAGAATTTGATTTACTACATACAGTACATAAATGCTCTAATATATTATTTTAATAATAGATGTGCATATGTGGCCATATATCAGATTTCTGCATTTCTACAACACGAAAAAAGGAAGAATATAATACTTTTATAATAATAAATTACAAAAACTTAAGAGTTTTTACCCAATCAATAATAAAGCTGTTGCTTGTAAAGCTGAATTATATTAATATTGACACCTATAATCTAACAAACTGTTCAGTGATGTAATGCATCATTAAATACATTTTAAGATATCCCAGGTGTGTTTTGCAAAATACTTATAAGCTAATACAACAAGACTGTCATCAGGTGACATTAGTTCTTACCTGAATGTTCTCAGCTGAAGTGTGTTGAGTCTCAGATTACTGTGGCTTGAATATATAGAGAACAACACCCCTTTGCTTATTAAATTAGAATTAAATAAGATTAAATTAGAATAGTTTGCAGATGAAGGTCTGCAAGTGCAGGTGTGGTGGGATTACTGTAATGCTCTGAGAGCACACTGACAACATATAGACATGTGTTGCTATGTCAAACTGCAACACTTGAAACTAAACTCACATAGAACTAGGGCTGCAGCCACATGCATTTCTATTTCCATTTATCCTCTCTCTCCCTCTCCCTCTCTCCTCTCTCTCTCTCTCTCTATATATATATAAGGGAACAGAGGGAGCATTCAATCTGTAGCCTTTATACGAGTACAAAAAAATATTTTTGTAAATAATTGTCAAAATGGTTGGAGCATTGGAAATCATATATCATGTTTATGAACTTTGTTTCTTTTTATACTGTATGTATAAGGGAAACTGTATATTATGTTATGTTATGTTATGTTATGTGGTTGGAAGGTGAACCATTCTCACCTCCCATACACACAGGGCCGTCCTTAGGGCGGTACATCCAGGCCCCACGCTTCAGGGAAGGCAAGCGCTACAGAGGGGGGGCCACGCATTCGACCTTGCCATGGGCCCCACAGTTTGCTTGGGACGGCCCTGCATACACACACGTGCACCAGTACCTAAAGGTAGTGCTGCCTGGGCCCTTTGGTTCCTAAAACTTTTTTGGTAATTCAATGTGACTTTTTATATTTGAGAAAAAAAAAAGAAAAAACTGGGTGTAATATTTTGTATAACATTGTATTTGCATAGGTCAGTTGTGTGTTTTTCGCACAGCTTGATTTTAGATTTGAGGCTGGTGTGTTCACAATGAGAGTTTTGCAGAAACATAATACACCAGAAATGTGTTTTACATATGGAATTTGTTTTGGACACATTCATTCAATTCAATTTTATTTGTCTAGTGCTTTTTACAATACATATTTTTCCAAAGCAGCTTTACAGAAAATAGAAAAACTAGGAAAATAGTGTGAGCAATTGATGCACTCCTTTGTGTGTTTCCAATAGAAACTGTAATTGTTCTGAGAGCAGTGATCTTAGTTTGGAAGAGATTTGGAGCTTGTGTGAAACATAGGAAAAGTGTGTTAGTTTCAAGAAAAGTTTCAAGGTCTTTCTTAATCGTTGAAAACAAAATTATGCTTTTGGATTTTAGTGTGTAGGCAATTGAGAGGAACTGTAATGCATTTTTAAAAATGAAAAGCAGTTCATAATGTATGGATGTTAAGTACACTTGTTAATTAGACTTTTAAGGACAAAGGCAATGACATTGAAAAACACAAAATACGTTTGATTTAACATATTTTTATTTTTGCTTTAACTTTTCCTGGAGGAGAAAAAGATTGAACTGTAATCTTCCATTTGCAATCAGAAATACGTAATTTAGTCTGTAAAATTACTGTATAAATGCAAATACCTCTACTTCACACAGTGTGAGTATTTTACCAGTTCCAGGCAGAAAAATGTTGACAAACTGCCCATCAACTGGATCAAAACTGTAGGTTTCCGTTGCACCAGATGTAATGTTCCCAATTGTTGCAGCTCTGTTGATACAAAATATTGGGTGAGAAATCCATTTAATGTTTTCTGCATCACAGCTTTGTTTAAAAGCCGCATTCTTTCAGTTTCTACCTTTAAATATGTTTGATGTACATTTCCAGCTTAGCACATTAAAGACTGTAAAGTGTGTTAGAAAATAAAATGACTTACAGCTGATTGCCGTTGCCGTTGTTGCTCAGGCAGTTACCAATATGAATCTCAGCACCTTCTATCAGCTGACTACAACAGTCTCCGCGATTGGTAATGGTGACACGGGATATACTGTAGACACCACCTAGGTCCACTCTCCACCAAGGATTATCCGTCATTTGAGTGTGAGTGCATGAGCCCATATAGTAGGATGTTGTTTTGTTACCATCTACAGCTTTCAATGGACTTCCTATGTTATCATATAGGGAGGACTGCACAGCTATGGCTCCAAAAGCAAGATTGTCTGATGCTTTATGGTGTTAAGCAACAGTGAACAAGAAAAAAAGGAAACATTGATTGACTATGTTTCATGTGATAACAGAGATTAAAGCTACTGTTAATGCATGGTAGGCTTAATAAAATGCTAAAGCCGAAATGTGCAATTTCTGCGCCACTATAGTATCACCAAAAGGAATTTTAAAGGAATTTTTGGTCGAGCCAATGTTTCTGTGTCGGGGTTGGATGGGTCACTTAAACAGAGCAATGTTTAGATAACATCACAAGAGCCAAATGCTGTATACTTTTAGGTGAAATCAACCTACAAATGGCATACTTATTATTCATTTTGCATATTAAGTTGGGGAATGAGAAAGAATTTTAACAAGAATAAAAAAATTAAAATGACACATCAGCTTTTACATAAATATTTTGCAGTACAACCAAAAGTGCCGTAAGTATCCTGTGTTTGTGGTCTCATATTTTTTTATTGGGCTGTCCTGAAAGGACTAAATATGGTTTGATAGATAACATATGGACTTACCTGGGACACAAGTAGAGAGTGGCAGAGTTTGTAATTCTGTCAACAAAATAAAAAAAGTTATTGACGCTGTATTTACATATCAGAATGTGCACAAATCGACCACACAATCACACAGTTTCTCTATGCTTACCTGGAAACACCTCTACGTTGCAAAAAGCAAGCATTTTATTATCCCCAGGTAGAAAAATGTTTATGTATCGCCCTTTGACAGGCATAAACCGGAACATTTCTAAGCCATTGCTTGGCACAGACATAATGGTTGCTGCTCTGTTGATATACACACACAAAAAAAAGGAATATTACAAAGCACTTAGCGCAATGTATACTTGCATCACATTCTTCAAATACTGTATCTTTTACTCAACACCAATGTGTGGATGTGCTCAGGGGCAAAGCATCGCAGGCAGTCTAGGCACCTATTTTATCTGTTAGTTTTCTTATTATTCTGGGGTTTTTACATTTTCTGGAGTCTATGGCAACCCAAAACTGTATGGTAAAATGTAGGTCTCAACATTCCTGGTGTAAATTTATGGGTCTCTAAAATCCTGAATGATCACCAACAGTTCAAAAATGTAGGCACATTTCAGCAAATAAATTTTGGACGAATTATCTAAATCAAGATGATGGTTTTCCACTGATTCCTTGGGTAATGGCGAGTGCAAATGTACTGGTGGTTTAAATTTTCAAGCTTCTGTCATAGTGTGATTCTTCTTGTGAGCACCTTGACCCAATGACATAATTCTTCAGAAACACCCAAATGAAGATAAACAGGATTGGAGTCATTATCTCTGCCAAGCTTTTGCAAATTTACAGAAAACTTTCTATATCTATGGTTAGAATAGCATACTGCCACTATCAGTATATAGATACGGCAGAAATAGTAAGAGTAGTGTGGTAATATGCTATTCCGAACATACAGTATCCAGTATGTTTCATTGCCACACTGCCCTGAGAATACCAAATAAATCTGCTTACAGCCCCACCTACTGGTACATACAATGGGGGTCCCATTAGTGTGCTTGACCCCGTAATTGCTTCCCACAGTCCCACCTCCTCAAATACTGCATTCATTGGTGATTGAATTAGACAATCTTTATCATTTTTGTTTCCTGTATTAGATCCAACTTTCGCATTTTGCTTTCTAAAACCAGACAATAGATGTGGAATGGTGGTAACAGGAATACCGTAAAGGGAAGATGACAGGACAACCAGAAAATGTCTTACAGCTGATTACTGTTTCCATTGTCATCCAGGCAGTTTCCAATACGAATCTCAGCCCCGACTAACTTGTCCTGGTAAAAGTCTCCATGATTAGTGACAGTCACCAGGCCTACATTGTAGACATTACCCAGGTCCACTCTCCACCAGGGATTATTCTCAGTAGTAGTTTGAGTGCAGGAGCCATTCTGGTAATTTCCCAAGCCATCAAATGTGGACGACTGCACAGTTGTGGCTCCCTCAGCAACACTCTCTATAAGATTTCATAAAAGTATGAAAAAAAAAACAAACAAAAAAACTTTTAAATGCAATACTTAAACAGGCTCTTAGCTGGCAGTTCATACGGCCATTCTGAACACTCTTTGTAGAAACCAGGACCTCATTGTAGTGATGTACTGGATTATACTGTAGCATTGATTAAGTAATGAAAGGAAACGCAATGACAAGAAAATAATTATTTGTATTTCTAGCAGATTGTGAAAAAAAAAACTTGTACTTTTTAGATTAGAGACTGCAATATCTAACAAACTATTTTATCCATACTTAAACCTCTTTAAAAAAAAAAACCTTTATTGTATGTATAATTAACTCTCCAGGAGTAGTGTTACAATTTATTTAGAGTTTGATGAAATTTCATTAATTGTCCAGAAAATCAATTATTATAATACAATAGTATATTCTGAATGACTGATTAGGCACAGCCACATGTATAGCTCCATTGGGATCAGTGTTGGGTAAGTTACACATAAAAGTAATCCACTACAAATTCCTTTTCTAAAATTGTAATCAGATTTCTGATATTACTGATTATTTTGTAGAAAAAGTAATCACATTACTTTAAAGTTACTTTCTAAAACACTTCACAGAAAAGTTTGTTCTTCCGCTCAACAAATTTAAAATCAATGTTTGTTTTTTTCATTGTCACACTCAAGCTCAATACAGATACTCACTTTGGAAATAAGAAGGCCAACACATACCGTCTTCATCTGTTAATAAAATAACAACAATTATTGAGGCTCTTTACATATGAAAATATACAAATGTACACTCTTTATCACTTACCTGCAAACACCTCCACCTCACATAATGAGAGTGTTTTATTTGTCCCAGGTAGAAAAATGTTGACATACCGCCCTTCAATAGCCTCAAACTGGAATATTTCAGTTCCCCTGCATTGAGCAGGCCCAATAGTTGCAGCTCTATTAATAAGAACAAAAAAGAAAACTAAAACATTTCAAAATTATCCAACTCGGATTTATGCATTGTAAAAGCTTTAAAGTGTACAATATAAGATTTTCAATTAACCAGTCCTTTTTTTGTTGTACAGGTAAAGAATCCCACATCAAAATGTTTGTCTGCATCCTGGGTTTCCCAAAGTAAACAATATACTGCCCTACAAGGCCACAACACAGTAACTACGCCAACCTTAAAACTGAGAAAAAAGGCTTAAATGTTTTTTGATTGTTGAGCCAAATGTGGATCATAATATAGTGTCATTTTAATTCTCTGAATCTGAGCACAGTTCAGCCAAAACCGCCTGTCATAGAACAGTTCATACTTAAGAGACCCGATTTCAGTCATAACTTAATTTTGACAAAATGTAGAGAAGGTACTGCTCTTTTGGGGGCAGATTAAAATAAAACAGTATAAGCAGGGGGTATGATAGGAAAATAAAAAAAGTCTCACAGCTGATTTTCATTTCCATTGCTATACAGACTGTTGCCAATGTGAATCTCAGCCCCAATTAACCGCTCGCCACAACAGTCTACACGATTTGTGATGGCCACCTTCACTATCTTGTAGACAACACCCAGATCTACTCTCCACCAGGCATTATCTTGGTCAGCTGCAGTGTGAGAACATGAGCCACTCTTGTAGTCTGGATCCCTGTTCCCATCGACAGCATGCTGGGCATCTCCTAGGTTTGCACTGTCAGAGGACTGTACTGCTTCATGACCAAGAACAAGATTACCTGTTGAACATGACATAAAGGATCATTCATTCAGAGATGCTGAATTTCACAAGGTGAACAAAACGCATAGGATTAATTAATTAATTAGAAATTACTAAAATGCACAAAAGTTTTGATTAATACATGGCAGTCTTACTTGTCAAGTCAGCAATACATTTCCCAGAAAGAAATGTGATCACAAAAATCACAGGCACATTCATACCAGCTTTCTAAATCGTATCCAAAACTTATATCAAGACAAAGGGAAGATAAGGGAAATGTAATCATAAGACAAGTTAGTAGACCCCATGACTTCTCACAAATCACATTGTAGTTTACCCTTTACATGCGGCTTATAAGACAGTATCACTGAGGTTTCAAAATAGGAATAAAGCATAATGATTCTTACCTGTCTCTTCTGATTTAAAATGAGTCTTGCATCAACTTGGCTTAAATATGCCAGGAGCTCATCTGTTCTTCTACGTGTGTTTGCATTTCCTTCCCTTCAGGGAGTCTAACTTGATTTGGTTGTAAATGATTGACAAATTGACAGTTATACTTTTTTTCTAATATTAAAAGGAATATTACACACCAATGAAATTTGTATCATATTTTACTCTCATGTTAAACCAAACCTGTAAGACATCTGCGGAACACAAAAGGAGAAATTCTGTAGACTGTGCTGGTCATTCAGCTTTAATCCCTGTTCATTGTAATTGAATGGAAAAGAACGACCAGTACAGTCTACAGAATTTCTCCTGAGATGATTGGAATGACATTTTATTTTTGGGGTGAGCTATTCCTTTAAATGAAAATTTGGAGTAAAATACAAGTCAAGCTCAGTCAACAGCATTTGTGGCATAATGCCGATTGCCAAAAAAATAAAAATAAAAAATAACAATAATAATTTTATTATTTTGGCTCGTCCCTCCTTTCCTTTAAAGAGAGGCAAAAATCAGGGTTACAGTGAGGCACAATGGAAGTGAATGGGGCCCAATCTGTAAACATTAAAATAGTCAATGTTTCAAAGGTATAGCCACTATAAACAACATGGGTGTTAACATGATTTTAGTGTGATAAAATTGCTTCCTTAGCTGTTCTGTGTAAAATTATATGCAATTTTACAACTTCGTTACCATAACGACGCAACACTGCAAACCTTGTAAATTCCTATTTAAACAACTTTACAGCTCAAATAATATAATTGTTTAATAGTTTTATCATAATAGTTAATGCAAGTGCTTTTATAATACTATAAGCTTAATTTTTTGCCTTTAAATCCTTCATATTTGCCCCATTCACTTCTGTTGTACCTCACTGTAATGTCAATGATTGCTTTTTTTTTTTTTTTTTTTTAAGAAAAAGAGGGACGAGTCAAAATTATTTTTTGTGGTAATCAACATTATACCACAAATGTTTTCAAATTAGCTTAACTTTATTGAACGTGGAATATTCCTACATTTCAATCATTGAAATCAGTGTGATAAAAAAAAAAGAATAGCTCTCTAAAAGTCCTGTGGATAAATGAAGGTCAAAGACAAACAAAAGCATTTGCCAAAGACAGTTTGACATGAACCAAAAGTTCTGCTGTGTGTGACTTGCTGATTTTATTTATTTTAGCGTTAATATTTATCAGGTACTGTTTGGTGTGTGACTAAATATGCTGGAATGTCAGTATGTATGGGATAAAAACATAATGACCTGTCAACTTAACATACTGGCCACACGAGTAAATTTTACACCATAAACCACCTCCTTCTGCTGTAATTATGGACTTCCAAATTAGGCTTTTTGGTTTCAAGAATATTACCATGTTTAGTTTTATTTTTATTTATGTAGAGGGTAAAGGTAAACCAAAGCTGTGTTTTAAAGATTCAAATATTTATTGAATGTGCATTGAAACAGTTTATAAGTATTAAAAGTGCATTTTAAAGGGATATTTCATCAAAAAATCACATTCTGCCATCATCTACTCAGTAAGATGTCTTTCAAAATGATCAGTACATCTTCCATGGAACACAAAATAATAAGAATGCCCATGCTACTCTTTTCCAAAACTATGAAAGTAGATGGCCAAGCTACAAAAAAGGAGGTGAAATATACCATAAGCACCATAGTACTATAAAATACCAAAATATCAAGTAATCAAAACCAAATATCACTGTTTGTGTTCCACACACACACACACACACAAAAAAAAAAAAAAAAAAAAAAAAATCAAGCAAGTTTGGAATGAGGGTGCCTGGATGTTCACGTTTTTATTCCTTTAAATAGGTCTACTGACAATACATTGATGCAAAACAAAGATATTTGAAATGCACTTTACAATCTGAAAATAAATGTTTAGTATTGTTTTGAAAATCCTTTATGTTTTTACAGTTTTTTCTCCTTTTATCACTGGACTATAGTGTGACTTCATCTTGTTCAATTAATCGGCCAATGAAGCCAGAAAAATCATTAAGGCAATTTACACATAGAACACATATACATGTACACCCATCACCTGTTTCTCTCATTTCATCACTCACCTGCAAATGCCTGAACCTCACAATGGACGAAACTGTTGAAGCCCTGTGGATACACACAGACAGATAAATAAAGACACAGAGAACTTAAATAAAAAAAAGATATATTATACATATGGATATGCTTATATTCAAAGCATTTATTCATTTATCCATAAAAAGCCTATAGTTTTTTGTTTTTTTATTAGTAATGAAAAGAACTCACTAGGAACACAAGTAGGCTTTGATGTCTCATTTTCTGTTAATAAATTAACAACAGTCATGCACACATCAATATACAGAAAAAAATTATATAGCAGCATTTTTTTCTCTCTGTTTCTTACTTGCAAATACCTCAACTTCACACAGAGTGAGGATTTTATGGTTCCCAGGCTGATAAATGTTGACATATTTCCCATTAATAGGCTTAAACTCAAAAGTATCTGTGCCACAAAAAGCTGTGGATACAGTTGCAGCCCTGCAAATACATACAGTAAATGACAGCGTTGTTTAACAGGAAAACCAGAGACTTATCAGCACACTGCACACTGTATGTCGAACACATACAAACCTAAAATGTCACACACACACACACACACACACACACACACACACACACACACACACACACACACTGGTTCAGCTATCCTTGTGGGGACATTTGGTCCCCACAAGGACAGTAAAACCTGTACACACACACACACACACACAGTGTCATCCTTTTGAAATTTTAGCTCTGATTAGAGAGCACTATAACTAATTCAGTTAAAATATACAGTATTTGTATGGTACTTTTTACAATACAAATTATTCTAAAACAGGTATGGAGTGACCTTACAAATGTCTGATCACAAGCAGAATAGGTAAAATTTACAGACATCAAAGTTAATCTATTGGTCTGTCATTTTGAAAATGTTATAATATTCTGCATTCCATTAATGATGTCTAGATTAAAGGGAAAGTCCTGGTGTATTTCTTCTTTATGCTGAGGAGGTAGAATTGCATCCTCTTTTGCTTAACCAGACCTTTAGGTAATGAAATCATAAACAGGTTGATACAACAATTGAAACTTACAGCTAATTGTTGTTTCCATTCTTGTTCAGGCTGTTACCGACACAAATCTGAGCTCTTCGCAACTATTCGCACTATTCAACAGTCTCCATGAATATTTATGCTCTGTAAAATCGAATTAGTTGACCTTACTTCATTTTTTTTAAGGCAAATGGTTTGCATGCAAGTAAACATACTTATTTGGCTCAAGTAAACTGAATGTAATTTTTTAAGTAATATTAACTAGCTACAAGTAAGCTTAACTCATCTATGATTAAAGTATTGTTGTTTTGATTTTATTATTTAAATTTGGTTATAACATGTCTTACACAGTATAAGGGAAATTATGACTGGACTCAGTACTTCTTAGTGCACATAAATCTGCACATTTGTAAAGTACAAATGAGTAAAGAGGTAACACTAATCACCCTCATGGTGACAAAACAACAATAGTCATAAGAATTCAAACTAAATACATTTGAAATAAAAAACTATTATTTTACTACATAAGTTCCATTGTTTTGACCAAACAAACATAATGTAAACTGTTCAACTGCAAGGGTCATGGGTATTCCACCGAATTTTGTACTTGGTCATTTTGAGTTAGTAGTACTCAAGAAAAAGTATTTATTTATTTACTTATTTTTAATTTTCTCCCCTTTTCTCCCCAATTTGGCATGCCCAATTCCCACTACTTACAAGGTCCTCGTGGTGGCACGATTCCTCATCTCAATCCAGGTGGCAGAGGACAAGTCTCAGTTGCCTCCCCTTCTGAGACAGTCAATCCGCGCATCTTATCACATGGCTCACTGTGCATGACACCGCGGAGACTCACAGCATGTGGAGGATCATGCTGTTCTCCGCGATCCATGCACAACTTACCACGTGCCCCACTGGGAGCGAGAACCACTAATCACGACCACGAGGAGGTTACCCCATGGGACTCTAACCTCCCTAGCAACCGGGCCAATTTGGTTGCATAGGAGACCTGGCTGGAGTCACTCAGCACACCCTGGATTCAAACTCGCGACTCCAGAGGTGGTAGTCAGCATCAATACTCGCTGAGCTACCCAGGCCCCGTAGCCAAAGTTTAAAGAACTTACATATTTTAGTTTATTTTTTATTTTTATTAATGACAACTTAATGATTTAGAGAGTAACAGTAACTTAATTAAAACTAGAAAAGTAAATAGTAATCGTAAGAATAGTAAAAATGTAAGATTAAGTTGACTAAACAATTTTTTTTATAATTTGAGATTACTATTAGTATTTACAGTATGGTAACTTTCTTACTGTAACAAGTAAAGGACATGCAAGGTGGAGGCGGGAAACGGCTGAACAGTAAACATAAGGTTTAATGTAAAACTCAACTTAAAACAACATAAAACATAAGACAAACAGACACACACTACGTGGCCGCGTGCGTCTCTCTCGAACCGGCATCTCCGGCTGCCCCTTATCTCGCTCTCACTGCTGATCAGCTGATTCAGTGCCAGCCGTGCTCCATCTTGGCTCAGCCATGTCCTCCTCCTCATCACACTCCTCCCCCACCCAATTCAGGCCGGGCCGCCACTGGTCTGACTAACTCCCCCCCATCTCTGGAGGGGAGTCGCTGCCCTTCCGGCCATTCTGTCAGACGGTGGTCCACTCCGCCTCCTGCGAACCTGGGGGAGAGACAAGGGGAGGCGTGGTGAGAGGGAAAGGGCGAGCGGAGACACAGAGAGAGAGAAAGAGGAGAGAGAGAGAAGAACTTGCTCGCTGGCTCCTGGACGCACTGTCGCCCGGTCCTCAACCACTCCTCTGGCGGACGGCAGCTCACTCCTCCCCCGGCGGACGGCAGCGAGTCCTCCGGCCCCTGGTAGACAGCAGCAACCCTTCCGTCCCCAGGAAGACGGCCGCGGCTGCTCCCCTGACAGATGGCAGCGGCGAGGACTCCACAACAGCGCATCCCTTCTCCCTCCCGGGTTTCGGCACCACTGTAACAAGTAAAAGGACGGGCAAGCAGGAGGCGGGAACCGGCTGAACAGTAAACATAAGGTTTAATGTAAAACTCAACTTAAAACAACAGAAACATAAGACAAACAGACACACGCAATGCGGCCGTGTGCATCTCTCTCGAACCGGCATCTCCGGCCGCACCTTATCTCGCTCTCCTGCCTCGTCACAGTTACATTATAGATATTTGTGAGGTCTACTCTCCACCAGGGATCACTCTCAATTTGACTGAGAGTGCATGTGCCCCCATTTTAATCTGGGTCTCTGTTGTCATCTACTGCATGCTGTGCATCTCCTTTTGGGTCATATGTGGAGGACTGCACAGCTTTGTCCCAAAGAGCTAAATTCTCTGTTCAATATCATAGAATAAATTAGGAAGTTAATGATAAAAAAAAAAAAAAATTCTTAACTCCACTACTTTTTTTTTTTTTTTAGCTAAAACAAAAGGCAATGCAAACAAATGTGTTTGTATTATTTGAAACGTACTGCACCTGTCAAATCAGCTGCACACAGACCAGACAAAAGTGTGAGCAACAAAATCACAAGTACGCCCATCCTGCCCATCCATCAGAAATTAGACAACTGCACATTAGCTCAGCATATGGAGAAATTATTTTCTGACTTCTTTAGTCAGAAAAACATACGCTCTTGCAAAATATGTCATAAAATAATGACTTAAAGTCAGTGTAAATTCCCTTTTTCTGGTGGTTGCGAGTCAGAGATTAGGAATACAAGAACAACTTTTACACCTAGTGATGCCAGCTGGTTGTTAATAGCTTGATTAGAACTATCATATACTGTATATTCACTATTGTGTTCCGCTTACAGGCGATGTTGGAAAAGTAGCTACAGCAAGATCTTTACCTTTCTCTGCTTAGAAAGTTGTGGTTGAACCTCATGTCGTAGTGTGGTTATTTAACCGTGAAAGGCTGCAGTCTTAGACTGCATTCGATCTGCATGCTTTTTTTTGTAATTAACATTTTTATTGATTCATATGCATATGACAGTGGAAAAAACTCAACACATATATAAAGAATCAACATTTTACATTTAAACCCTACTAATACAATCCCACCCTGACCCCTAACGAACACCCCTGTGGTCCCACATAACACACACACAATCCAAAAAAATAAAAAAAATAAAATTACATATATATATATATATAATAATAAGCATACTTGATTACACTAAACTACACTCTCCACATCCCCTCCCCAAGAGTCCCCCCAAAAAACTAAATATTTGCCCCATTCTTAACAAACAAGTCCCTAAACCCCAGCCTTCTACTTACCACTTCTTCAAATGCAGCTACTCTCCCCATTTCCACACACCACTCCGAAAAAGAGGGTGCTCCGCTTAACTTCCAACCCCTTAAAATTACTTGTCTGCCGATCATGAGACTGGTCAGAACCCAATTTTTTATGTGATTATCCCCTAAATGCATGACCGCCCAATCACCCAAAATACAGATTCTGGGACAAAGCAAAACCTGAATGTTCAAAACATCACACAAATAACTCCGAACCCTCAACCAAAACTCCTGGATCTTAACATACCCCCAAAAGACATGGGTAGTGTCTCCAACTTCTGATTGGCATCGCCAGCAAGTGGGTGTGTCTTTAAGACCAAGCCTATATAATCTAGAGTGGGTCCAATAAAATCTATGTAAAATCTTAAATTGCATAAGGCGAACCCTTGCATCTCTAGATACAGACTTGACATTTTTAAGAATCTTAGTCCACACTCCATCCTCCAATACCAAATTCAAATCTTTTTCCCATACTCTCTTGAGAGAAGTCAAGGCTCCATCCCCCAGACTCTGAATTAGTAGGGAGTAATACACTGATGCTTCATGGCCTTTTCCAAAAGCAGCAACCACCTCTCCCAAAGCACCTGCCGCTTTAGGGGGGTGCATGCTACTCCCAAAAATAGTGCAGAGTAGGTGGCGAAGCTGTAAATACTTACAAAACTGAGATCTGTGAATGCCAAAATGTTGAACCAAATTTTCAAAAGGTTTCAATAATCCACCCTCATACAGGTCACCAAGTGTATTAACCCCCCTCACAATCCAATCTGACCAACAGAAAGGGGACTTATTAATACATAGTTTAGGGTTCAGCCATATGCTCGAGGCTGCGTTTAAATAAATATCCGAATTAAACACTCTGGACACTTCTGTCCATATAGAGTGCAAATGCAAAATAATGGGGTGCGATTTAAGCTCTCCGGTTAGTTTGATCGAAAGGCTTTGCAGTGGCGAGATAGGGGCAATAACTTCCTTTTCAATACAAAACCAGGGAGGGGCTCTCTCAGGTGGAAGTGACCAATGAGCCAAATGTCTAATGCATACCGCAACCGAACGCATAATAATAAAACAACATCTTGGGTAGGCCTAACCCACCATTGTCAATCGGCCTATGTAACTTATTGAAATTTAACCTGGGGCGCTTACCATTCCAAATAACGGACTTCGCTATGCTATCAAATTGCTTGAAATAAGAGAGGGGGACATCTACAGGGAGAGACTGAAGCAGGTAGTTGAATTTTGGAATACAATAATTTTAATAACATTAACCTTCCCAATCATCAATAAATGTAATGAAGCCCAACTGCCCACATCGCTCGAAAACCTTTTCTATTAAAGGGTCAAAATTAACTCTAACTAAATCGGACAAATTTGCTGGGAATAAAATCCCCAAATACTTAATGCCCTGTCTGGGCCACTGGAAGGTGCCCGGCTGGAAAGCCGTTTCTGGGCAGTACGCTGTCAGCGCCAAAGCTTCGGATTTAGACCAATTGACTTTGTATCCTGAGAACTTGGAAAAGGAATTAATAATTCTGTGGAGGCAAGGCACAGGTCTAGTAGGTTCAGAGACAAATAATAAAATATCATCTGCGTAAAGCAGAAGCTTATGTGCCACACCTCCCGCTGTCACCCCTGGAAAATCATCCTCCTTTCTTATCGTGGCTGCTAATGGTTCCAGGGCAAGACAGAACAATAATGGGGAAAGAGGGCAGCCCTGCCAAGTGCCCCTATTCAGAGTAAAATAATCTGAAATTAATCCATTTGTTTGTACCGCTGCTACAGGGTGTCTATAAAGTAACTTAATCCAACCAATAAATGTACTCCTGAACCCATACATTTCCAAAATCTTAAAAAGATAATCCCATTCTACCATATCAAACACCATTTCGGCGTCAAGTGAGATGGCAGCGATCGGAGATTGATCATTTGCTACTGACCACATGATATTGATGAGACGCCTGATGTTATCAGAAGAGTTACGGCCCCGAATAAACCCCACCTGTCGATCTGCATGCTTTAAATAAATGTGTAAAGCAGACCGCTCATACATTGGAAATGGCACAGACATTGACAATCATTAGTGTTGTATGAGATGATAAAGCAGACCACTTTTTCACTATGAAGCACATTTTACATGTACAGGTGCATCTCAATAAATTAGAATGTCGTGGAAAAGTTCATTTATTTCAGTAATTCAACTCAAATTGTGAAACTCGTGTATTAAATAAATTCAGTGCACACAGACTGAAGTAGTTTAAGTCTTTGGTTCTTTTAATTGTGATGATTTTGGCTCACATTTAACAAAAACCCACCAATTCACTATCTCAAAAAATTAGAAGATGGTGACATGCCAATCAGCTAATCAACTCAAAACACCTGCAAAGTTTTCCTGAGCCTTCAGAATGGTCTCTCAGTTTGGTTCACTAGGCTACACAATCATGGGGAAGACTGCTGATCTGACAGTTGTCCAGAAGACAATCATTGACACCCTTCACAAGGAGGGTAAGCCACAAACATTCATTGCCAAAGAAGCTGGCTGTTCACAGAGTGCTGTATCCAAGCATGTTAACAGAAAGTTGAGTGGAAGGAAAAAGTGTGGAAGAAAAAGATGCACAACCAACCGAGAGAACCGCAGCCTTATGATTGTCAAGCAAAATCGATTCAAGAATTTGGGTGAACTTCACAAGGAATGGACTGAGGCTGGGGTCAAGGCATCAAGAGCCACCACACACAGACATGTCAAGGAATCTGGCTACAGTTGTCGTATTCCTCTTGTCAAGCCACTCCTGAACCACAGACAACGTCAGAGGCATCTTACCTGGGCTAAGGAGAAGAAGAACTGGACTGTTGCCCAGTGTTCCAAAGTCCTCTTTTCAGATGAGAGCAAGTTTTGTATTTCATTTGGAAACCAAGGTCCTAGAGTCTGGAGGAAGGGTGGAGAAGCTCATAGCCCAAGTTGCTTGAAGTCCAGTGTTAAGTTTCCACAGTCTGTGATGATTTGGGGTGCAATGTCATCTGCTGGTGTTGGTCCATTGTGTTTTTTGAAAACCAAAGTCACTGCACCTGTTTACCAAGAAATTTTGGAGCACTTCAGGCTTCCTTCTGCTGACCAGCTTTTCAAAGATGCTGATTTCATTTTCCAGCAGGATTTGGCACCTGCCCACACTGCCAAAAGCACCAAAAGTTGGTTAAATGACCATGGTGTTGGTGTGCTTGACTGGCCAGCAAACTCATCAGACCTGAACCCCATAGAGAATCTATGGGGTATTGTCAAGAGGAAAATGAGAAACAAGAGACCAAAAAATGCAGATGAGCTGAAGGCCACTGTCAAAGAAACCTGGGCTTCCATACCACCTCAGCAGTGCCACAAACTAATCACCTCCATGCCACGCCGAATTGAGGCAGTAATTAAAGCAAAAAGAGCCCCTACCAAGTATTGAGTACATATACAGTAAATGAACATACTTTCCAGAAGGCCAACAATTCACTAAAAATGTTTTTTTTATTGGTCTTATGATGTATTCTAATTTTTTGAGATAGTGAATTGGTGGGTTTTTGTTAAATGTGAGCCAAAATCATCACAATTAAAAGAACCAAAGACTTAAACTACTTCAGTCTGTATGCATTGAATTTATTTAATACACGAGTTTCACAATTTGAGTTGAATTACTGAAATAAATGAACTTTTCCACGACATTCTAATTTATTGAGATGCACCTGTATATAAATAAATCACAGCATTTGTGCTTTAACATCACACTGGGTCGTGTAGTGAACTGTTTATCCTTCAGAAGAAGCGAAGCTTTCTTCAAAACCACGTCAAAATAAAAGCTCACATAAAAATAAAAGTATGATTCAAAATAAAAGATAGGCGCATGAAATTGAAGAAATTGCAACAAATATATTACAACTGTATAGAAAAATGTGAAATTCACTACAGTAATATTAATAATAATAATAAATAATGATTAATGAATAATGATAGTAATAAAAATTAAGCAATATATCACACATAGAAATTTTACTTTAAATAGGCTAAAGGAGTGTGTTCAATAGCACATTACCATTTTAGCACATTTTTGTCATGGTATCAAAATCGAAAGCTTTTGTGGCATAATGTTAATTACCACAAAAATCAATTTTGACACATTTCTCCTTTAAAAAAAAAAAAAAAAAAGCAAACATCGAGGTTACAGTGAGGCACTTACAATGGAAGTGAATGGGGGCCAATTTTTGACATTAAAACAGTCACTGTTTCAAAAGTATTACTACAAGACATAAAGGATATGTGTGTAAACATGATTTTAGTGTGATAAAATGACTTACTAACCTTTTCTGTGTAAAGTTATAGCAAAGTCTTTCTATCAAGTCAGCCCACTGTCGGCCGTCATTGGAACGCTCCCGGGAGACTATTTCCAGTCATGACAGTGCAGCTCCTATCTACTTGAATGGGGGAACACCGAAATCTCAAAAAGGGTTGGTCAAGATTACAATCAAAGAATATATTTCAAATCAGTAGTAATATCTGACAGCGCTGGTATCATAAATTGTGCTTCTTTACCTCAGATTTTGCTAAAAAATGAAATTTTCCCAGCTTGTATAGCTAATGCACATGTGCATTTTTTAGATGATTGGCAGGCGATGTCTGTATCTAAAAGGTAATTGGCTCTTTTATCTGTAAGGTGGGACTTCCTTTCTACATCCGTTGACTGTTGGATGCTAGAGCCTCTTGGTTGAGCGTTCCAATTTCTCCTATTCATTTTAATAGAAGTGGCCTGTCACTGCTAAATAGCCTCTGGTTATAGCCAATTTTAAAACTTCTTTACCATGACGATGTAAAGTCAACAAACTCTAAAAGGACTGTAAAAATTACAATTTAAACAACTTTACAGCTCAAATAATAGACAAGTTTTAACAGAATAATTAATGCAAGTGCTTTTATAATATTATAAGCTTCACATATCTGTGTTTAAACTCTCCAAAAATTGTCCACATTCACTTTCATTGTCTCCATTCACTTCCACTGTAACCTCGATTTTTGCTTTTTTTTTTAAAGAAAAGGAGGGACGAGTCAAAATTAATTTTTGTGGTAATTAACGTTATGCCACAAATACTGTTGATTGAGCTTAACTTGTACTGAACCCGGAACATCCTTTAAGGAAAATTCTGGATTCAATAAAAGTTAAGGTCAATCGACTGCATTTGTGGCAAAATGCTGATTACCAAAATAAATAAATAAATAAATAATAATTTGACTTGTCCCTCTTTTTCTTTCAAAAAGCGGATTTCAAGGTTACAGTGAGGCACTTGCAATTTTGAGGGTTTAAAGACAGAAATAAGAAGCTTATAATTTTATAAAATCACCTACATTACTTAATCTGTTAAAACTTGTGTATTATATGAGCTATAGAGCTGTTTAAATCATCGTTTTACAGTCATTTTAGGGTTTGTGTGTTACTTCGTCACGGCAACGAATTTGTAGGCTAAACTGGCTATAACTTTACACAGAAAAGGTTAGTAAGCAATTTTATCACACTAAAATCATGTTAACATATTGTTTGCATCTTGTTGCTAAAATTTTGAAACAATGTGTATATATGCATTTCTGTACTTTCTGTAAATGTCCCATTTACTTACACTGCAAGAGCCTTGCTCGCTGTTACCTAGTTTTTAGCTTTCTGAAAGTCTAAATTAATTTTATGTTAATGACAAATGCTGTTGGTTGAGCTGAACTTGTATTGAACCAGGTGTTGTGTCGAAGTCTGTTCCCCCTATGTTTCCCCTTTGTCGAAGTCTGTTCCCCCTATGTTCCCCTTAAGGTTAGTGTCGAAGTCTGTTCTCCCTGTTTCCCCTTAAGGTTAGTGTCGAAGTCTGTTCCCCCTATGTTTCCCCTTAAGTTTAGTGTTGAAATCTGTTCCCCCTGTTTCCCCATAATGTTAGTGTCGAAGTCTGTTCTCCTTGTTTCCCCTTAAGGTTAGTGTCAAAATCTGTTCCCCCTATGTTCCCCTTAAGGTTAGTGTCGAAGTCTGTTCCCCCATGTTTCACCTTTGTCGAAGTCTGTTCCCCCCATGTTCCCCGTAAGGTTAGTGTCGAAGTCTTTTCACCCTGTTTCCCCTTAAGATTAGTGTTGAAGCCTGTTCCCCCTATGTTTCCCCTTTGTCAAAGTCTGTTCTCCTATGTTTTCCCTTAATGTTAGTGTCGAAGTCTGTTCCCCTATGTTTCCCCTTAAGGTTAGTGTCAAAGTCTGTTCCCCTATGTTTCCCCTTAATGTTAGTGTCGAAGTCCATTCCCCTATGTTTCCCCTTAATGTTGGTGTTGAAGTCTGTTCCCCTATGTTTCCCCTTAATGTTAGTGTCGAAGTCTGTTCCCCTATGTTTCCCATTAATGTTGGTGTTGAAGTCTGTTCCCCTATGTTTCCCCTTAAGGTTAGTGTCAAAGTCTGTTCCCCTATGTTTCCCCTTAATGTTAGTGTCGAAGTCCGTTCCCCTATGTTTCCCCTTAAGGTTAGTGTCAAAGTCTGTTCCCCTATGTTTCCCCTTAAGGTTAGTGTCAAAGTCTGTTCCCCTATGTTTCCCATTAATGTTAGTGTCGAAGTCTGTTCCCCTATGTTTCCCCTTAAGGTTAGTGTCAAAGTCTGTTCCCCTATGTTTCCCCTTAATGTTAGTGTCGAAGTCCGTTCCCCTATGTTTCCCCTTAATGTTGGTGTTGAAGTCTGTTCCCCTATGTTTCCCCTTAATGTTAGTGTCGAAGTCTGTTCCCCTATGTTTCCCATTAATGTTGGTGTTGAAGTCTGTTCCCCTATGTTTCCCCTTAAGATTAGTGTCGAAGTCTGTTCCCCTATGTTTCCCCTTAATGTTAGTGTCGAAGTATGTTCCCCTATGTTTCCCCTTAAGGTTAGTGTCGAAGTATGCTCCCCTATGTTTCCCCTTAAGGTTAGTGTTGAAGTCTGTTCACCTATGTTTCCCCTTAATGTTAGTGTCGAAGTCTGTTCCCCTATGTTTCCCCTTAATGTTAGTGTTGAAGTCTGTTCCCCTATGTTTCCCATTAATGTTAGTGTTGAAGTCTGTTCCCCTATGTTTCCCCTTAATGTTGGTGTTGAAGTCTGTTCCCCTATGTTTCCCATTAATGTTAGTGTTGAAGTATGTTCCCCTATGTTTCCCCTTAATGTTGGTGTTGAAGTCTGTTCCCCTATGTTTCCCCTTAATGTTAGTGTTGAAGTATGTTCCCCTATGTTTCCCCTTAATGTTGGTGTTGAAGTCTGTTCCCCTATGTTTCCCATTAATGTTAGTGTTGAAGTATGTTCCCCTATGTTTCCCCTTAATGTTGGTGTTGAAGTCTGTTCCCCTATGTTTCCCCTTAATGTTGGTGTTGAAGTCTGTTCCCCTATGTTTCCCCTTAATGTTAGTGTTGAAGTCTGTTCACCTATGTTTCCCCTTAATGTTGGTGTTGAAGTCTGTTCCCCTATGTTTCCCCTTAATGTTGGTGTTGAAGTCTGTTCCCCTATGTTTCCCCTTAATGTTAGTGTTGAAGTATGTTCCCCTATGTTTCCCCTTAATGTTGGTGTTGAAGTCTGTTCCCCTATGTTTCCCATTAATGTTAGTGTTGAAGTATGTTCCCCTATGTTTCCCCTTAATGTTGGTGTTGAAGTCTGTTCACCTATGTTTCCCCTTAATGTTAGTGTCGAAGTCTGTTCCCCTATGTTTCCCCTTAAGATTAGTGTCAAAGTATGTTCCCCTATGTTTCCCCTTAAGGTTAGTGTCGAAGTATGTTCCCCTATGTTTCCCCTTAATGTTAGTGTTGAAGTATGTTCCCCTATGTTTCCCCTTAAGGTTAGTGTCGAAGTATGTTCCCCTATGTTTCCCCTTAAGATTAGTGTCGAAGTCTGTTCCCCTATGTTTCCCCTTAATGTTGGTGTTGAAGTCTGTTCCCCTATGTTTCCCCTTAATGTTGGTGTCGAAGTATGTTCCCCTATGTTTCCCCTTAAGATTAGTGTCGAAGTCTGTTCCCCTATGTTTCCCCTTAATGTTAGTGTCGAAGTATGTTCCCCTATGTTTCCCCTTAAGGTTAGTGTTGAAGTATGTTCCCCTATGTTTCCCCTTAAGGTTAGTGTCGAAGTGTGTTCCCCTATGTTTCCCCTTAATGTTGGTGTTGAAGTCTGTTCCCCTATGTTTCCCCTTAATGTTAGTGTCGAAGTCTGTTCCCCTATGTTTCCCCTTAATGTTAGTGTCGAAGTCTGTTCCCCTATGTTTCCCCTTAATGTTGGTGTCGAAGTCTGTTCCCCTATGTTTCCCCTTAATGTTAGTGTCGAAGTCTGTTCCCCTATGTTTCCCCTTAATGTTGGTGTCGAAGTCTGTTCCCCTATGTTTCCCCTTAATGTTAGTGTCGAAGTCTGTTCCCCTATGTTTCCCCTTAATGTTGGTGTCGAAGTCTGTTCCCCTATGTTTCCCCTTAATGTTAGTGTTGAAGTCTGTTCCCCTATGTTTCCCCTTAATGTTGGTGTCGAAGTCTGTTCCCCTATGTTTCCCCTTAATGTTGGTGTTGAAGTCTGTTCCCCTGTGTTTCCCCTTAATGTTAGTGTCGAAGTCTGTTCCCCTATGTTTCCCCTTAATGTTGGTGTTGAAGTCTGTTCCCCTATGTTTCCCCTTAATGTTAGTGTTGAAGTCTGTTCCCCTATGTTTCCCCTTAATGTTAGTGTCGAAGTCTGTTCCCCTATGTTTCCCCTTAATGTTAGTGTCGAAGTCTGTTCCCCTATGTTTCCCCTTAATGTTGGTGTTGAAGTATGTTACCCTATGTTTAATATTTAACGGTGCTACGGGGAACACTAACCTAAGGGGAAACACAGGGGGAAGAGACTTCACCAGAACACCGGAATATTCCTTTAATTCTATGGTTTGATTTAGCAACCATTTTAAACCACTGTATTTACAAAAGTCCCTGGTGTTTTTCATCGAACATACTGAAATCAATTGCGCATGTCTTCCCCGGAAATTGAGGTGGGAGGGTGTTTTTTTTTGTCATTTGACTAAAAATCACGCTGTGGCACGGACAGGTATTGAAGATTACAGTCTTTAAATATCAGTTTTCGTCTTTTATATACAATATAAAAAACTAAACCTTGGCATTTTACTTTTAGCAAGCACTATCGCATTGATGCACGTAATGTAGGAAACATTCAAGTTACTGCTGTGGTGTATGTAGTTTGTCATCTCGTGGCTTTCTCGATTCCTCTGCTAGGTCTGTTAACTTTTAATCGTTTAAGCTTGAAGCTGTGTGTAACAGAACCTCTTTGTCTTAAATTGCCAATTTGTAGTCAGTAGAAACCATCCCACTGATTTTCCCATTGATGAAGTTCAGCGAGCACACAAATGCACGTTTTCCGTTCACGTTAACTAGTTGTCTTCAGTAATGCTTCCATCCAACGGCGTTTCGAGGATCAAATTAAACAGAGATTCATTTAAAGTCGAGAATAAATTACAGCCAAGTAAACGGCGGTGGACTGGCTTTAAAACTGTATCTGGTTTAAATCCACTAGCAGACCGTGTCAGACAGGTACAAGGTCAAGACAGCGCTCCAGAAAACGCGTCGGTTCCGGAGAAAGCAGACACAATTTGCCCAGAACGAAACGGCAACGAAATCTACAATCCAGAGCCAACGTGCTTTTCGCACGGGCAGACAAGCTCCAACTTCTGTGGGCTCAGCCAAGACCCTGCTGGACATGACGGTGGCCAAGCGGGTCATAATAAAGGTATTTTGACATCCCAATTAAGTTGCATTAGTAACTGTCGAGGTACTAGAACTCACGAGACTCAAGGTCCCCGTACAAGGAGCCAGTCGGCGTCAAAAAATGGTAAATCGTTGATTAGGTTGTGTGGACATGAAAAGGCAGTTTGCTACCGTTTGCGATTAGCGTTGTGTTTTGACGATAAAGTACAGCGAAACGGCGGGAAGCGCGTGAGGCACGGGCAAACCGACTTGCAATGTCCCGCGTTGTCTTTTATAAACAAAAACGTGTCTTTTAAGTCTGGTAATATTTCCATCACGTCCATGGTCCGTGCGGAGCGGCCTGGAGAATCAGTTGAGCAAACGCCACCTGTCCTGGGGGGGATACAACCAGATTTAAAGTCCTCAGAACAAAGTACTGCCGTCAAAAACTGGCGGCCCAGCTGCTTTATGGCAAGAACAGCCTCCTCGTCGCGGGCGGGGAAGACAGAGGAAAGTTTATATTCATAGATTTGGTCAGTCTGACGCACAGGTGAAAACTACCACCAAGATGGAGGTCCTGAGGCCTCAAAATCCCAAGGAGAGTCATGCAAGTCAAGACAGATGCTCTCGATATGGACGAGCAGTTGTGTCTGGAGCACCAAGTAAGGGCTAAGACATACCTAGACACATAAATAAGGGTAAATGTGAGGTAATTTAGTTACGATTATGTGTATTTTATTAATATCCATGTATAGACCTCAAGTTTCTCGGCAGCAGTCAGTTAGGGTTAACGACGTGCACTTTAAGAGACAGCTGGAGAGCCACAGTTTTGCTATAAGAATTTGCATTATTATAGTTTTTTTGCAATACTTACAAAATTGTATGGATTTATGTTTAATATGATTTGTACTGATAACATTCGTTACCAGGTTTGGATTATATGTCTGTCAGTAATTAACCATTGCGTTATTTGAAAGGAATAGTTTGCCCAAAATGGAAAATTCTGTTATTATTTACACACTCTCATGCCGTTCCAATCCCATATGACTTCTTTTCTCCAGAACACATAAGAATGTATTTTAAGGTGTCACAATCACTAATTTCTGTACAGTAGCAGTTGATAGTGACTCACTTTTAAGATAGGCCCCTGCACACTTCCTATGAAATCGAAGAGCAAATGGGTGTGATGTCATTTAGGACAAAATCTGACTGATTTTTTTTTTTTTTTTTTAAAGTTCGTAACAGCTCGGCAGCGCAAACTTCTTTGAGGAAAACTTCTTACCAGCTGCTAAACACCTTCTTACTTGGCTGGGCAATAGGACGATGTAATCAGATATCGGCGACGTCTTACAAATATCCCAATGCTGATTGCGACACTCATTAACGACTGGGTAGTACAGCAGCACTTTTCAAGTCATCATAAAACTGTTTGCAAGAATAATATTGTCTATGAGAATGCTGCAAATTACCTCAGACCATCTCAGGAGATGCTCGAAGTTTAATTCACTTTATTTCCACAGAGCAGTTTGCACTTAACATGCATTGTGAACGCAACTCTGCAGGCTCCCTTTATATAAAGCCTATACAATGTGATTAAATCATAAAATAATACAAAAACATGTTCACCTTGAACCTAAAATGGATTTAGATTTTAATTATTATTATTACCGTCATTATTATTATTTAATATGTACATAAAATGTTTTTTTTTTTTTTTTTTTTTGCAGATAGACTTAGAAACATTCTCTTCAAGTATACCTGGCTGCAGCTTGCTGAACGGCCAGGACCTTCTCAGTCTCTTATCACGCACACACTGGGTCTCCCTCGGGGAGTTTCACTTTTAACAGTGGTTCAGATGAAAGTGAGTGGGCATTTTTGGGTAATGTGAAGAGATACGGCAGCTTGCCTGTATCTCCTGCACGCCTGGTTCACCACTTGTGGGTGAAGTCTTCATTCTCCGTACAGTAAATCTGCTTTTGTGTATATAATGCCTAGGACATGCATCATGCATAATAAATAAGCAGGCACTGCTTCACACAATCAGTTTCTGTGCTAGGATGTGCAGTTGAGTTGAGCATGTACCTCCTTCAAATATATATGAAAGTATATATGCCCATTTTAGCCACAGAAAGTGGGGGAAAACATTAGTCCATTGTACAAATGTGGCTGGGTTTGGGTTTGTGCCCGGGACACCTTTCTCCTATGGTGTGAAGTTTCAGAAAGTAAAAAAAATAAAATAAAAAAACAGATGCTGCATTAATTGCATTCATTTTTTTAACACTTTAAACAAAAAATATTAATCACAGAAATGAACGTAACATTTCCCAGCTCTAGTGGTTAGCCTATATATGATATTTTGACCAATTCGTTATTAATTTTTATTAATTTTATTAATAAGTGGAATTTGAATTGAGAAATATATTTGGTTTAAGTTTTTCATGTTTCAACAAATGAATAAAATTTTTCAAGCAAAATCAATCAAATAAGAACATTCACGATCCCTCGGCCGGGGGGTTGACGATGTAATCGGATATCGCAATATTTCTTCCATATCGCCTAGCCTTACTTCTTACTGCCATCGGTCCACATCATCAGTAGGTGTGACCTGGAGCATCACCTACTTTCAGGCAGACAGCTAATTCCCATTCAGTCAGTTAAGATCAGTCATCATGAACACACCATTGTGTAGTTATTTTAGCAAGCTGGTGCAAACTTACCTACAGCTGTACGATTGTTCGCGTAGACACATTTTCTAAGAACGTCATGCGTTTTTTATTTTTTTATTCACTCATGTGCCACCTGCAGCCGAAAGCCATTCACACATCTGCCCAAAGTAATCATTCTTTTGTCTGTATTCTACCCATTTAAACTTTTTTAATTCACCCATCTTTGCTGTAGTATCAGTGTAATCAGCAATTACAAAAACAGAGTGTAATTGGTGTGTTTTTACTGATCGGATTGCTGTCCAATCATGAAAAGACCAAGTGTAAATGCCCTTCAAAAAGGATTCAAGACAGATATAAATCAAATCATTTTCAGAGATGGTTTGAGACACATTCCAGATTAAATTGGTCAAGTGTGAATGCATCTGGCTATTCAAGCCACAAATGCAAATTTTACTCCACCCAAACAGCGCTGCGCCAGCATGGGGATAACATGAAACATAACAGCTGTTACTGAGTATTTGCAATGCACAGGGCTCGGGTCGTGCAATAAATAATAACAAATTAAGAAACGGATGCATGCTGAGGAGAGATATAACTTTTCTTTCTTTGTTTGAGGCAGATCACTGAAGAAACTGAAACTAAACACAGACAATGAGCCCAGCTGATGCACATGGACATATCTTACTTACGACAAGCCCGAGGGGTTAAATACAGTGCACGCACGCACAGTTACACATGCGAGGCAAAGTAATTTGGAATCAGATAATAAATCACATCTTTTAAATTCGCTGCCCGGCATTAATATAATCACGGATGTGAACTCTTGTTTTATTTGCATATAGAATGGGAATTCAGGATCAGATTTATTTCCATTTGGTGGAGATGCATTGATGTGGCCAAGTGTAAATGGAATGTGCTTTTTCAGTTGGATAGCAATTCGATCAGTAAAAACACATGAAGTGGCCAAGTGTAAATACCCCCTGAATGTTCACAAACGGCATGTCGTTGCTCAGCTGTTTCAGACTTCTTTTTGGCTCGTAGTGAAGAATAAAGAAGCACTTCACAGTGAGTGTGCTGGGGCCTTTCAAGTAACCAAAATGCCAAATGTGTCATAAAAGTAGTCCATGTGACTTGTGCGTAATATTTCAAGGCTTCTGAAGACATGCAATCACTTTTAATGCTGATCAGACCTCAATTTAAGTCATTATACGTTCCAGGAATCAAATGATTGATCAACACATGTACAGAGCCCAAATCAAATATGGTGACGCATCAGTAAAATCAAACGTAATTTGTTGTCATGTCATGACATTTGATTTGTGCTCTGTTTTCATGAGTTGATCAATGATTTGATTTGATTTCTGGAACAACATAAATAATGACAGAATTTTCATTTTTGGTTGACTAATTCCTTTAACGGATATGAATTTGGGGTATTTTAAACATTGGATTGAGACTGGTTACAGCAAGGTTTTTGTAGTGTATTTTTTGCAACGCCTCTTTGTATTTAAATAGCATTTTTGCTCTCACCCTCCTTGTCTCTGATTGCAGATATCAGTTCAAAACTTGAGCTGAGGAGATGTCTTAGGTCATCCACGAGACTGAGCTCGAGGAAAGACATCAAACGATTGGTGAAAAATTCGTGCTGCGCTTTGTGTGGTGACATTAAATACAGTCCTCCTCCTAGTAAGAATCTGGTCCATTTACTCAATCACAGATCGAGAGCTGGCCACCCCCGCCTGACTGCATGGCAGAAAGGTGCCAGTTATATCTCAGTGTCCTCTCAGCCACTGACCGCACCGATTATCTGTTTTGAGAAAAACCCCATGGTGAAACTGTGCGATGTAGCCCGAGTGTTTGACATAGCCTCACGCGACTTCTCGTGTGTCTTGCCAGCAGTACTGAGACAAAAGAGAATATTCAAAAGAGGGTGGTGCTTAAAGAAAGAATTCAGGTGTCTTGTTCATCCTCATCTTCATGACAACAAGAAGCATAGGAGTAAGATTGACAACCAATCCTTGGACGTTTCCACACCAACCAATAGCTGTGCTTCTTTCTCATCAGGTGATCCTCAAACAGGAGCTTCTTGCAGAGAGAATGATTCAGGCACAGCAGAAACTCAGGATGGATGTGTCAAGGACTGGGTTGGTTGTCTTACAAGGAATCCAAACTGCAAGAGGAAACAGGCTGAAGGAACTGCCCCAGTACTCCCACAATGTGCTGAAGAGCATCATTTGAGCAATGGTGATCCGGGTGAAGGAGAAAAGTCGTGCCCAATGCAAAACATCTCTGAAACGTGTGAGGGTACATCCAGTCCAGTGCGTCAGGTACCTCCTCTAATACTCAGACGAATTATTGCAGGGAATGGTTTTCAATTCAGAGATGAGGATGATAATGAGAACAGTGGTCTTTCTCTGGATGAGGAGAATAGATCAAATGAGGATTTTGATGGTGACGTTAACTCGCCTGAAAGCTTCTCCTGCCAGAGAACGCGAGCCTACCTGTTTTTCCCTCAATCCTCCTGTGCTCGCACTTGCAAAACTTGGCCCTTCCTGAGATCGGGCCCACCTAACGAGATGAGATCATCGCTGCCCACTGGACCTCGCTGGATTGTGGCCACCTCGCAAACTTCTCGCAGTACAGCACCTGAATGCTTATCAGAAAAAGACAAACTTTCCAAACCCACAAAACAAAGCAAAGGCAGTGTTGAAACAAGAGAAGTACTTGAGGGACAGGCACTTTCTTCTGCACCAGGTGAGAAGCCACCCAATGGCACTTTAGAAGTGTTGGAAAGGACTCAGAAAAATCTAGCAGAAGATCTTAACAGTCCAAGAGGCGCATGGACTCAACATATTCATACTCCCAAACTTGCAGACCAGAGCAATAGCAGTGCAGAAACAAGAGAAACGCTGGAACAGCATCCACTTTCTTATACACCAGGCGAGAAGCCTCCCATGTGCATGTTAACAGAGATAGAAAGGACTGAAAATGGTCTTTCAGGAAGTCTTAACAGTCAAAGAGATATTCATGTCTCAAAATCTGCAATGATTTGGTCAAACCAAAGTGTGAAAAATGCTTTTGAGAATTCCAACAATGTTCTTCTGTTCAGTACATCTGCAGCGACTGAACAGGTTGATGCCTGCAAACCTGTTGTTCTTGGTCATGCAATGCCATTTGCAGGGAGTCCTAAATCCCAACCTCTGGTAAATCATTCCCTACTCAACATGCCTGGTCAGAAAGCTCTCTCAAGTGGGTCCAAAAATCGTCATGTTGTTCCTCTCATCAGAACATTTGGTCCAGACTTGCCAACAAGATGTGTTCAAACCTCATGTAATCCTTCAGTTGTGAATCAAGAGGGGGGCAGAGATAGTATTGGGGCTTTTACTCACTATGACCCAGAGACACTTTCAGAATTATGTCTTAATGTAGGAATGCTGAAAGCAAAGTGTCCTTCCTCCGTGACAGCTCCTACAGTGGAACAAGATACTGATACTGTCTCAGACTCATCCTCTTCTGAATATGAAAATGAACAGGTCAGTAGACTGTCTTCAAATGAGGACTCTGTGGAGCATGATGATGCAGAGAGCTTGTGGTCTTGTGATGATGTGATGTGTCATAATGATGAAGATCAAGACTTCACTCCCCCACAATCATCTGAGTCTGCTTCTACGGTTGCCAACAACTTCCTGGATGTTTCTCGAGCATATGAAGAAGATGTCCTTGTACTGGATGTGATACAAGATGATCCCGAATTGTTTGGTGCTGTTGTCACTGAAACTGAAAAACAACAGGGTATGTTGGCAGAAGACAATGTCCAGGCTCAGGTGAAGACAGAGTCAAAACATCAAACCGGGAATCCTTGCAAGATTGTCTGGGACCTAAAGGCAGACAGGTGATACATTTAACATTTTACATTTTCACTAAGTATGGTTGTCCTATCTTCAGTTTGCCTTTATAACAAAATCTCTTAATTCCTTTTGAAGCACTAGCAAATCTGTCCTTGCTGCTGCAGAAGTAAACATGGAAAGTGTGGAAGATGTTGGTCCTCTTTCAGGTGTGTGACCTTTGAATGTTTGTGCATTTATAACTGTAACTGATTAAACATAAATGTCAAGAGGTTAATTTTTGAGTGTCTGTCCTCATGCTGATTTTGTGAGTTTAATGTTGTGGAGGAAGGTCAACTCTTTGAGTTTTTTCAGTCTTACTTGTTTTACAAATTTGTTCACAAGTGAAAAGAGTTACTTTTAATATATTTTCTTTCTTCCCTACAGTAAAGGAGACACAGAGGTACAGAGTTCAGCCTGCCAATGATATAAGTTGCCTCCAGGTCAGCCCTGCTGCGCAGTCAGAGGTCAGTGTACATGTCTCAAACGCTTGTGCTGGTATTAATTGTATAAAGAATTTGCATCGATTATACAATAAGTTATTATTGACTTAGGGCTGGGTGCTATTTTGAATATTCAGTGATTTTGCTGGCGATGTAAACTAAACACGTAAATATGGCAGTGATTTAAATTTTTCTCTCTTCAAAACGCAGATTAGTTTTGTGATCCCTCTGTGTCTTATGACTTGAAAGTATGATACCATTAAGACAGTAATTTTTAATAGCGTAAAAACTTAAGGAGCTAAAATGTTGGGACTACTTGTTTGTGTGTGGTAGGTGTTTGGAAAACCTGTTAGGAAACAATGATTGGGTGTTTCAACTTCGGGCACTTTTAGCATTGTGAACTTCTAGAAGTCTCGTTAAATTATTTTAACAATACCCAACAGTGTTGGTACATGCATCACAGGAGACTTGCATAATATTTGTCCTTTTATATATATATATATATATATATATATATATTTTAAAAGTCATGAAAATTCCTACCACATCTGAAATTCTAAATTGAGAATTCTGCAATTAAAACATTTTTTTTATTTTTTATTATTATTAAAATAGCCGACTCGTTTGTCTTGCTAAGGCAAATTTGAAAGCTAACATGTATCCTAAATAAACAATAATATTTTCACACTTTTTGCATAATTTGTCATAAAACTACAGCTTGATTGGAAATGATACCCCCCAAAAAATATTCTGTTCACAAGTGATATTTAAATAGTTTTGTATGTGTGTGTGTGTGTTCTGTACACATGATATTTTCTCATATTTTTGTCTCAAGCATGCTCTTCACTGACATTTTTGTGGACTTGGTTAACAAGTACACTAACAATTGAAGAAACTTTTTAGGGGCAAAATTGTTTAGTGTGGTGGAAATGATGCCAAAACTTTGGGATAAATACATTTTTGAAAAGTCATATTTTTTGAAAGATTGATCAAATGAAAATCAGATGATTTTCACACTAAATATAATGATATTTTAAAAGTTGGAATTTGTATATTTGTAATTAATTTGTATAGTTTAATATTGAAAGTGTGGGTCTTGAACAAGGCTAAAACAATAAAATCTATACTTTTAAAGGCATTTAAAAGGTACCAAAAATAAATGATGGAAGGCATAGTAAAAAGTTTGTCAGTCAGTTGTAATGTGAACTACATATAACAAAAAGCTGAAATATGTTTTAATAAAAATCAACCCCTGAAGGGCATGAAATTGCCCAAAGTTGAAGAAAAACCTAATTGTTTTTGCAATTCCATTTAGTGGTGCAGAAATTATACACTTAAAGGGATGGTTCACCCAAAAATGAAAATTCTCATCTTTCGTGCCATCCCAGATGTGTATGACTTTTTCTTTAGCAGAACACAAACAAAGATTTTTAGAAGAAAAGTTCAGTTCTGTAGGTCCATACAATGTAAGTGAATGGTGATTAGACCTTTGTAGCTCCAAAAATCACATAAAGGAAACAGAAGTAATTCATATTACTCAAGTGTTAAAATCCATATCTTTAGAAGTGATAAAATAGGTGTGGGTGAGAAACAGATAAAAATGTAAGCCCTTTTTTGCTCTAAATCTCCACTTTCACTTTTACATCTGAAAGTGAAAGATAAAGTGAAGATTTAGAGTAAAAAAAGGACTTAAATATTGTTCTGTTTCTCACCCACACCTATTATATTGCTTCAGAAGATATGGATTCAAACTTTGGATTGGTATGGATTACTTCTTTGTTTCCTTTATGTGGTTTTGGAGCTACAATGGACTAATCACCATTCACTTACATTGTATGGACCTACAGAACTGAGATATTTTCTAAAAATCTTCGTTTGTGTTCTGCTGAAGAAAGTCATACACATCTGGGATGGCATGAGGATGAGTAAATGATGAGAGAATTTTCATTTTGGGGTGAACTAACCCTTTAACCTTGATTTGGCATTTTGTTCCAAACACAAATTGTGGTGAGCTTAGAATTTAATTTAGTGTCCTCTTCTTGCAGAATGCCACAGACTGCAATAACAACCAGGATATCAGTAACACAAATAATCTGTATGGAATTAAGGTGATAAACACGAGATCAACAAGGCTTGTAATGGACACGTGCAATAATGGTAAGTCAGGCCCAACATCCACTGCCATTTTTAGAGTAAAGACTGATGTGCTTTGTCTTTGTTCAACTACATAATATACAGAGGATCTGAGTTTAATGTGCCTATGCTGAATATGAAATGTTCATGTGTTTTGCTTTTGAATACATGTTAGCGTATCTGAGTAAATGTGGTTACACAATTTAAATGGAAAATGCTCTGTTTTGTGTCCAAGTTCGTGTCATGACTGCAACAGAGACTTCTGCTCGAAGAATTTCAAATGTGAGTGTACTTGGCTTGGGAAATAGCGCAGAATGAACATTATCATTACATTCATACTACCATTATTATTTTTTGGTTCTGGACTATATAATAAATATTTTAGCACATTTTATACCACACTGATTTTATGAGTTTACATGCACTGCACACAAATAACTAATACTGGCATTATATTCAAGCTGTTTAGCTAGCAGGGAACTGGCCCCCACAGTGAGCCTGGTTTCTCCCAAGGTTATTTTTCTCCATTAACCAACATCTTATGGAGTTTTGTGTTCCTTGCCACAGTCGCCTTTGGCTTGCTCACTGGGTTTCTAAATACAATTATTATTTAATTACTTATTTTTATACACAATTTACAGTCATATTTAATGAAACTACACAATGATGACTCAAAGACTTTATAGATATTACAGTTTCATTTTCTGTTATAGCTTGATTTTCTGTAAAGCTGCTTTGAAACAATGTGTGTTGTGAAAAGCGCTATACAAATAAAAATGACTTGACATTTTTAACTATGTTTCTCTGTCTTTAGTATTGTTGGTACTATTTCAGTGAACATAACACCTGCCTGCGAAGTCCCTGTTGGTTCATGCATACACCAAGAGATGGAGATGAAAAGGTTTGTGTTGTAATGATGTCATATGGGTTCATTGTTTCGATATCCTCTGCTGGTGAAATTCAGAATGTCCAAATTGCCTCTAACTGTGTTCTTGAAGCTTGTGGTCTCTAATGGTTTGCTTTGTGTTTTCTGTTGCAGTTCTGTATGGAAACTGTGAAGAAGTTCTGTCATGTTGGTAACCATGTTATTGTATTGCGAGCAGGTAATGGATCTTTGTTAAACCGTTTAATACACAGCATGACTTGTTTGATGAAAGTGTTTGTGACCCAGGAATAGTTCACCCAAAAATGCTAATTCTGTTGTCATATACTCCACCTCACGTTGTTCTAAACCCTTTTGACTTTCTTCCGAAGAATGCTAAAGGAGATGTTAGGCAAAATGTTCACCTCATTCAACATTCGCTTTCATTGCATTTTTCTCCATACAGTGAAAGTAAATGGTGACTGAGGCTAACATTCTTCCTATCATCTCCTTTTGTGTTCCACAGAAAAAAGAAGAAAAAAAATACAGGTTTGAAACGGCATGAAGATGAGTAAATGATGACAGAATTTAAATTATTCAGTGAACTATCACTTTAGGGTAAAAATTGCTTCTCTCTGTTTTCTGTCCATCTTTCTTTGTGAAGTGGAGGTGTTTATGGGATATTACAGCCGTAGTTCTCCTGGTGTGAATTTTAGTCAAGAGACTGTAAACTCTCTGCTCTCTTATCTTCTTAATCTGGGTTTACTGAGAGAATTTGTGGTCGTCACCAACTTGCTTCTCAGACACAAGAGGCTGGTGAGTGTGTTTGTGATCAAATGTGATTGAAGAATCTAATATATATGTAACAGGGTTATGTGGGCTAGGAGGAGGCGGGAACCGGATGAACCATCAAAACAATGTTTAATGAAAACTTAAAAAGACAAACATAAGCACACATGCTCTCTCTCCCAAACTGCCGCATCCGGCTCGGCCTTATCCCTCTCCTCGTCTGATTAGCCCAATTAGGCCCACCCTCCTCCTCCCTCCTTTGCCTCAGGCCGGGGAACCCCTGGCATGTTGTACACCACCCCCCCCCCCCCCTTGGCCCTTCTGGCCATGCCTGCTGGCAGGCTTTCCTTAACTTTCGAGACCTGGGAGGGAGACAAGGGGAGGGAAAGGGCAAGGCGGAGCGACAGTGTGAGAGAGAGAGAGAGAGAAAAATATTGCTCGCCGGTTCCCAGACACGCCGTTGCCTGGTCCTCGGCCACTCCACCACCCTCTGGCGGACGACAGCCACTCCTCCTCAGGTGGACAGCAGCGAGTCCTCCGACCCCTGGCAGATGGAATGCTCCTCTGCATTCTGGCAGCCGGTAGCGAGCCCCTCCTCCCCTCGCAGACAGCGGCCAACCTCCGTGTCCAGGCGGCCGGCAGCGACTCCTCCGTCCCCCGGTGGATGGCCGCAGCTGCTCCTTTGGGTGGACGGCAGTGGTGAGGACTCCACGACAGCGCATCCCTCCTCCTTCCCGGGTTTCGGGACCAATGTAACAGGGTTATGTGGGCAAGGAGGAGGCGGGAACCGGATGAACCATCAAAATAATGTTTAATGAAAACTTAAAAAGACACAAAAATAAACACACACGGCAGCTGCGTGTGGCTCGCTCTCTCCCGAACTGCCGCATCCGGCTCGGCCTTATCCCTCTCCTTGGCTGATTAGCCCGATTGGGGGCCGGCCTTGCGCACTCACGGCCCGGCCCAGCCCCGCCCTCCTCCTCGTCACTATATAATATATATATATATATATATATATATATATATATATATATATATATATATATACATACACACTACCGGTCAAAAGTTTTGAAACGCTTATTCTTTATTCAAATTTTTTTTCTTCACATTTTAGAATAATAGTAAAGTCACCAAAACTATGGAATAACATAAATGGAACAATGGGAATTATGTTGTGACTAAACAAAATCAAAAATAAATCAAAACTGTGTTATATTTTAGTATCTTCAAAGTAGTCACCCTTCACCTAGAATTTGCAGACATGTACTCTTGACATTTTCTCAACCAACTTCTTGAGGTATCACCCTGGGATGCTTTTTAAACAGTATTGAAGGAGTTCCCATCTATGTTGGGCACTTATTGGCTGCTTTTCTTTATTATTTGGTCCAAGTCCAAAACTTTTTTTTTTAATTAAATTTTAGTTTTATAATTAAATAAATTAATATGGTGGCACAATTACATTTTTGTCTACAAAACTAATTTCAAACATTTAAGCATACGCCTTCAGATCAAAAGATTTTTAAGATCATGAGAAACATTTCAGTCAAGTGTTTCAAAACTTTTGACCGGTAGTGTGTGTGTGTGTGTGTGTGTGTATGTGTGTGTATATATATATATATATATATATATACACACACACACACAGTAAATATATGTACACTGGTGGCCAAAAGTTTGGAATAATGTACAGATTTTGCTCATATGGAAAGAAATTGGTACTTTTATTCACCAAAGTGGCATTCAACTGATCACAGTGTAGTCAGGACATTCATTACTATTACAATTTGAAAACAATTTTCAGAACTTATTAAACTACTTCAAAGAGTTCTCATCAAAAAAATCCTCCACATGCAGCAATGACAGCTTTGCAGATCCTTGGCATTCTAGCTGTCAGTTTATCCAGATACTCGGGTGACATTTCACCCCACGCTTCCTGTAGCACTTGCCATAAATCTTGTCGGGCACTTCTCACGCACCTTACAGTCTAGCTGATCCCACAAAAGCTCAATGGGTTTAAGATCCATAACACTCTTTTCCAATTATCTGTTGTCCAATGTCTGTGTTTCTTTGCCCACTCTAACCTTTTCTTTTTGATATTTCTGTTTCAAAAGTGGCTTTTTCTTTGCAATTCTTCCCATAAGGACTGCACCCCTGAGTCTTTTCTTTACTGTTGTACATGAAACTGGTGTTGAGTGGGTAGAATTCAATGAAGCTGTCAGCTGAGGACATGTGAGGCGTCTATTTCTCAAACTAGAGACTCTGATGTACTTATCCTCTTGTTTAGTTGTACATCTGGCCTTCCACATCTCTTTCTGTCCTTGTTAGTGCCAGTTGTCCTTTGTCTTTGAAGACTGTAGTGTACACCTTTTTTCAAGCATTGTATAGCCTTCATTCCTCAAAACAATGATTGACTGACGAGTTTCTATAGAAAACTGTTGCTTTTTTTTTGTTGCCATTTTTGACCTAATATTGACCTTAAGACATGCCAGTCTATTGCATACTGTGGCAACTCAAAAACAAACACAAAGACAATGTTAAGCTTCATTTAACAAACCATATAGCTTTCAGCTGTGTTTGATATAATGACAACTGATTTTCTAGTACCATATTAGCAATTTAGCTTGATTACTCAAGGATTGGAGTGATGGCTGCTGGAAATCAGGCCTGTCTAGATTTGATCAAAAATGACTTTTTTCAAATAGTGATGGTGCTGTTTCTTACATCAGTAATGTCCTGACTATACTTTGTAATCAGTTGAATTCCACTTTGGTGAATTAAAGTTCCAATTTCCTTCCAAAACAGCAAAATCTGTACATTATTCCAAACTTTTGGCCGCCAGTGTATGTGTGCAGAACTTCATATGTCAACATTTGTGTTTGTGATTTATGTGTGTTAGCTTCCATCTGAGCTTGTGTTAGCCGTTTTTAAACATGTGAGGGAAAGAGGACTGATCAGCTATGTACCAGAGCTCATTCACCTCACCTCAAAGGTAAAGTTCATATTCTGGGCAGTAGATCATTATCATATAATAGAGATCGAAGATGTATGTTTATTTTTTAAATACAGCAATGCTGACTTGATCATGTCCAGATCCTCTTACATTTGCACTTGAGCATGTTAACTAGTTTTAAAAAGAATCGTTCACCCAAAAACGAATATCCTGTCACCATGACGCTCCAAACCTGTATCAAGATTTGGTTTTGGCCTCCTGCAAAATCATCTAAAGGTTGCATATCAGCTGAATGATGAAATGAAAAAAGGATCTGATCTTGAGATGATCTCCTGTTAGTGCATTTAAAACTAAAGTAAAGCCACAATTCATCTCTGTGTGTTACTGTGTTTAGATTGTCGAGGCTGGATGTGTATTTGGTGTGGATCAGTGCGAGGTCATGCAGAGTCACCTTCAAATGATGCAGGTTCCTAGACAACACATGGACATTTTCCTAGCTGTCAAGTGCAGGTATTATCTCTTTCATTCTCTTTAGATTTGATTTGTGCCTTTTGAACATGTCTTGAGACATTACGAATCAGTGTTATTCTAAACTAAATACAAACAAGCCTATTGGTACTCATGCCATAGCAGATGTTTTGTGTAACTGGTCTGTAAGATTAAAGTTTTTATAACTTTATCTGTTCGATTTTCAGATTGAGTGTCATTTTCAGGAAGTATGGCTTTTATACATTCCAATCCTCATGAGTAACAACACTCAAACTTTCACACACTCACACTTTCTTTTATGTCTATAGAGCACTGGCCACTAACCCTCATACTGCAGAGCTTTCTGATCTGGCCCAGGCTGTGGTAAGAGTAGAGGTGAGTTTGCTAACTCTTTTTCATGGTTGATCATATATACTTGTTTACATATTTATTTTTCCTCTTTCTCTTTCTATCCTATACTCTGCCATATTTTTTGATTGTCAGTTTGATTGCTATACTAAATATAAATATATATTTACATATACTACCATATAAGCCTGTCTCACAGAACAGTTTCGTAGTAAAAAAACAACATACAGTGAGTTAATAGTAAGGAACATTAGTGTTTATTACTTTTTATACTTGCAATATGCCAACGATATTTAAGATGCCAATTTTCAGTAAATTAAAGGAAAAGGAACATAAGGCAGGTCTGCAGGGTCAGTTTGCATGGCACTTGCTGGCTGTACGTTACTGGGGTCTGCACTTGTGCCTGCTTTAGCTAACTTTACAGGCATTTTGCTTGTGCTGCTGGTCTTACTGATGAACTTGAGAATTGTCCCAGAAGGCAGAAAAAAATTTATACTTCATTTAAAATGACCTAACACAGGAACAGTGCAAAGTAATGGTATTAGCTAAGTTTACAGAATAATAATGTTAAAGTTTTGTAAACAATAAAACAATGAAAAAGATCAAATGAATGAAGACTAAAAGACAGATAGAAAAAATATTAAATGGGAGGAAGACAAATGAACAATGAAATAAAATTTGACAACTAAATGGTCACCAAAAATAACACACTAGCACCATCTAGCTTTCTGAAAATTATCACAGTTAAATGCTTGTCTGATTGTAAAATTGTCCAGAAAATATTAAATAAATCTTTTCTCAAGAAATCAGAGGTAAATATATGAGCATATTTTGGACTAAAAAGTTCTAATGGATATTGTTTATTGAAGCACTGTTATTACAGTCTATTTAGCAGAGCTTGTATGATTGCACAGGGATGCAATTATTACATTCATTTTTTTTTTCTTTTTTTATCCCTTTTTCTCCCCAATTTGGCATGCCCAATTCCCACTGTATACTAGGTTCTCGTGGTGGCGTGGTTACTCACCTCAATCCTGGTGGCGGAGGACAAGTCTCAGCTGCCTCCACTTCTGAGACAGTCAATCCACGCATATTATCACGTGGCACGCTGTGCATGACACCGCGGAGACTCACAGCACGTGGAGGTCATGCTCATGCTATTCTCCGCGATCCATGCACAACTTACCACGTGCCCCATTGAGAGCGAGAACCACTAATCGCGACCACGAGGAGGTTATCCCATGTGACTCTACCCTTCCTAGCAACCGGGCCAATTTGGTTGCTTAGGAGACCTGGCTGGAGTCACTCAGCACACCCTGGATTTGAACTCGCAACTCCAGGGGTGGTAGTTAGCGTCAATACTCGCTGAGCTACCCAGGCCCCCAATTATTACATTCATTATTACAAATCATATATGTCGCGTTTTGATTTTGCATGCTTTGATGTGTACTGACACAAATTAAGAAGTTACTTTCTATATGAAATTTGTCATAAAACAGTGGTGTAATATCGAAGCTGGAGAACTGGAGTATGAGCTTTCTAATGATAATGTTAATATTAACCCTTATGTTGTGTTCCGGTCATTTTGACTTGGATGACTTTTTTTCTTACGAATGTTTTTTTTTTTTTTTTTTAACTTAATCCTATTTATAAAATTCCTTGACTTTGTTCATATATGGTATCTGAAAACACACACACAAAAAATTAGACCATTTTCTTCAAATGGTTTTATTTCACTTTGATACACTTGTTGTGTTCCTGGTCTAAAATGACTGACCATTGGAAATTAATGGATTAGACTACAAAATACAGAAATATTAAGTGTTCAGGAGTATCCCAAACCCTTTAGATGAGCACATATGTGGATGTGTGTTTGCACACACAAAGTCCTCGGACATGTGCACACACAACAAAAACACACACACAATGTGTGTTGAGTGCCCTTTTGTGCATCTTCCTTTTGTGTCCATGTACACTATTTGAGGGATATTTCATGATCTACTTGTCATGTTATGTTGCGTTTGGGCTTGTTTGAATCGGGTTAGTCTGTTGTAAGTGACGATATGTCATTATCTATGTTATATGTATGTTTCAGGAAGTAATGAGGAAAAACGTGACAAAAAGCCACTTCTGTTTATTATACATATGTGTGTCTGTGGGAATTTTATACACTAATACTCACTGCAGTTTGGCCTCTGAGTGAAACAAATTTGCTCATTGCATTCTACTAATTGAGACCTTTCCAACGATATAAAACACATGGCCATCTCATCTTTTTTATGGTTTTACCAACTCTGAATATAATTGTTGTGATAAATTTGCAAATGATTAGAAACAATTCTTATTTGTCAGCAAATAAAAAAGCATTATTTAAGAATTGGTAGGATCAGTTATATAAAGTAAAGTCCAGATTCTAAGCTTTAAAATGACACCTATTTTGTTCAGATCAAGGAAGTGGTTATTAATTTATGTAATTATTGTTATTTTTGTTTTCAGCAGGGAGTTCCCCCCCACTGGCCTGATATAAGCTCAGTTCAATTAATCCTCCTATCAATAAAAATATTTTCTATTTCTCAAAAAAGGAGTACAAAACCTGTCATAATTACAAAAAAATAAGTTGATAAAAAAAGATCTAATGCGATATCTTGTTATAATATATACAATATGAGAGCTTTATATACAATCTTAGTGGGCCGGTCATTTTTGACCAGGAACACAAAATGTGTTGGCACAAGATGAACACAACACAAGGGTTAAATAAGAATTTTAAATATGATGAGAGTATATACCACCTTCTTGCTTGATCGTTTCACTTTCCTGGTGCATTTTTTTCTTTTTTTTTTTTTTTTGTTCTTGACGTGTAGTAACCATAGCCATGCTTATCTAATACGTTACACGTCTCATTTTACCTGGTGCTTGTTCGAAATGCATATGAAATAATTAATTAGAATAATTATAAATACCCCCTCAACACTCTCCTCATCCTCTATAGTTGACATTACATTTATATTTGCATGTTATAGATTTTTTTTTTTTACTGTTATGGTTATGTTTGCATCAAGGAGCTCTGCATAGCAACAAATACAAGTACTCGGCTGCTTATAACATCTTTGAGAGCATGGGGTTGCGGATTGGGGGCCCTAGGCAACTTGCGGATAGGAAGGACCGGCACTGGCTATCCTCTCAATCATGCATTTTTTTTGTTTTACGCATGTGTGTGTATGTGTGTGTGGCCAGATGTTGAAGCATCAGGAAGACTGGACTGGTTTGGCACAAGTGTTCTGTGGTGTTTGTGTGGGTACACACATTCCTGCTGAACTTACCAGGTTCTGCTGCTGTGTTACAATGGCACTGTTGAAAGAACCTAATGACAAACTCACCCTCCCATATGAGTTATTTGCTGAAACAGGTAAGCATGCACACCTATACAGTACCTGTCAAAAGTTTGGACAAACCTTCTCATTCTTTATCATGACCTATATTTCACATTTTAGAATAAATGTTATCACAGCTATGAAATTAACACAAATGAAGTATGGGAATTATGTATTGAACAAAATGTTAAACTAATGAAATAAAAATATCTTATATTTTAGTTTCTTTGAAGTATTCACTCTTTGTGTAGATTACAGCTCTGCACACTCTGGGAATTCTCTGTCAACCAACTTCATGAGGTACATCCTGGGATGCTTTTTAAAAAGTATTGAAGGAGTTCACATGTATGTTGGTTACTTTTTTTTTTTTTTGCTTTTCCATTGCTTTCTAGTCAAGCTCACCCGAATTTAATGAACATTTGTTTTCTAATTCCTACATAGGCAGAGTATATATTCGTCTACAAAACTAATTTCAAGCATTTAAGTATAAATCACAAAATTTAAGATCATGAGAAACATGCGTAAAAAATTGACCAGGTTTTATAAAAATATATTTTCAGGCCTAGAAAAGTCATTGAAATGAACATGCCTCTAGAGTGGTCATCCACGAAGCCCTTTATTATCACACCTTAAAGGCTATTACCAATCCCTTTATTATTTACTGCACAGGCCCAAAATGACATATCATTACAGCTCTTCTGAGCAGATGAATAATAGTCCCTCTGGTTAGATGTCTCACTCATCTCCCTCAGAAAATCGAGGTTACAGCCGTAACCCAAAGTTCTCTTTATTTCGACTCGTTCGACATCTCACTATGGGATATAGACGGCGCCTTTTTTTGTGCTTCCAGCACTGCAATCTTGTGAGCACTGCAGTCTTGTGATATCTAGTTTATAGAACCTCACAAACGTGTGCGGGAAAGCCCAATTGGCTGCAATGCAAACATTCTTAATGGAGATTCCCTTGAATAAAGCCCATGCAGCAGTCAACTTAAGTCATGGAGTCTATTTATATAGTCATAAATGGTGCTTCTCATTTCTTAAATTGTGCATCCTGGTTTCCTCACTCCTCCATAATCAAGCCCGTGACCCGGAAACCGATCAAGGTCCACCATCATGAAGGATTGTTTTAATTCTCTAAATGCACTATGATGAGGTGAGGAATGGAGGAAGCTTATCAAGGATGCTTGAGCGAGGAAGCACAGGCGCATCCTATGCAAAATACTTTGTGGTCGAAGCACCTGACACGCATAAATTATCTTCCCCCTTAACATCTTACACAACAGTTTTAATTCATGTTTCACCTTCACTGTTTAAATAAACCATAATTGTCACATACATTAACAGTGTCCCTTGAATTATTGGTTTTATTATGAAAATATAAATTAACAAAGTTTCAACATCATAATGGCAAGCTCTCTGAGGTAATGCACTGTGCAGAGATGGCACTTTGAAGTGACGCTTGAGTGAGCAGGACATTCCATTTTTACAAATCTGTCTCACTTCAATTCCTTTGTCCCCATTTCCTTTCATCCTGTCTGAGGATGCACAATTTCAGAAATGAGAAGCACCCACAGTCAAAATGTTCTAGTTATGAAAAGCTCTTTATTTCATTGGTTAGAAGTTGCCCTTTGGGAGTGCAATCTCTTTAAAATGTTGAAAAATCCAGTAATCACAAATGATTGAAGAAGTCATGGAAAAGTCAAGGAAATGTTTTGGTCAAAAGGTGTGGGAACCTTATGTTATATGACTACACTTGAATATTTATGTTGTGTTTTTTGTTTTTTTGCAGTATGTCAGCAAGTCTCATTCGATGACATGTTGAAAACCACCCTGGGCAGAATTGGAGTCTCACTGATCTTTAGGTACCACAAGACACGAGATTGGAATAAAGTGAGTGTATATGCTGTTTGTATAAGCACACGGTACAATAAGAACCTTTGACTGACTACTACGTCTGTGTGCCTTTCCTGTTCTCATGCATTCGCTCAGGGAGTGAAGCTGGTTAGTGTGATGTTCAGACTGCACATTGAGTTCACCACACTAAAGGGGCTCATGGGTAATGAACACAGGGTGTCTCGTTGTCAGCTGGTCACCACAGCAACAGAGCTCTTCCTTCATAGTGGAAGTATTGAAGGAGCTCTAAAAATGCTCAGAGGTAAAGCGGAGTTGTGGAAAATTTTGCACATTGTTCAGAATTTGCAAATGAGTGAATGCCTGAGTATGTATTTCTTTTCCTGCAGCTGATGACTGGTTTGTCACCTCAAACATGTGGCCTTGCGAGCAGGCTGACATAGATGGTCGAAAACGGGTCCTGACTCTCCTAGCTGGAAAAACATCACACAGAGACACCTTTGAGATTCTTACCAACTTACCCGGACTCAGGCATCATATAAGTGAGTTATTTCATTTCATATAATATTTATTTTGTATACGCTATACAAAACAAACTTTAGAAACAGTTTTTGATTCGCAGTGTTGCATATTACAATCAGTTTGTTGACATTGGAAGCTTTATATTTTATATAACAATGCAAAAAGTAAGAAATTTACTTTTACAAGCTTAATCTCATAATGTCAATAAAGTAGGGCTGTCAATTTAATGCTTTAATTCAGTGTGATTAATTATATAAAAAAAAAATGCATTAAAAAATGTAATGCAATTAATCATGCCTCCTTATAGAATAGAGGTATGTAATTTCTGTCTGAGCAATTCAAGTTTGAAGTACATGGAAGTTTGTGTTTTTACGAGCCATGTCAGCAGGGAGCAGTCAGCGCACTTCAGAATGCAGGGATCTCGAAATGTGATTTTCAAAGTTTCCAACTACTTTTAACTTGACCCAGCAATCTAAAAACTAGAGATGTGCAAAACTTCCAATTTTCATAATCGACTAGTCGGTGGGTTCTGGGTTGTCTAAACAAGTAATCGACTAGTCTGTGTTAAGGAACCCATGTAAAATTAGACTTCGTAATATTCACGTGACCCCCGATCAGACACGTTTCAAAGGGATAAACGGACGCCAAGCGCAGCACTTCAACATGGTAACTAACAGACATTCAACAAATACTGTAAATAGACTAAATAACTATAACATCTTATTGCACAATAGGTAAAGTAAGAAATAAGAAAAGCTCGAATACAGAGCAGCACAAAAGCACTTATGTGCATCCTGAATGCAGAATGACGCGTTACAATTTAACCCGAGCGCTTCAGGGCAATCCTTGCCTCGCATTCAAAAGCTCATAACTGTCAGATTACACGACATCTATTTCATGTCATCCTAAGGGTTTAAACCTTTTTATGCAACTATTTTAGCAGTCCAGACAGAATCAGCAAAAGGCTTTAATCTCTCCACAACACCTCACAAATATGGGGAGAATTACTCACAGCAGAGGATTTAACATCTGACAGTGATTGTCTTGAAATATATTGTTTATGTGGTGCTTTGGCTGTAACAGCAGCAGTGCATAAAAGGACTAGACCTAAAACATTAAAGAGACTTCTTGTAGAGGGTTTTACTATGCAGACTGTTATTCACTGTTAAGCACAGCAAGTTATCATCATGCAAAAAACTAAAAAGTTGCGTCTCCCATTTAAAACCACCACCACTAAAATACTAATGTTAATAGTCGACCCCACTAATATACTAGTTGGATGTTGGATGACTGTTCGATTAGTCAACCACCTTGGCACATCCCTACTAAAAACATGGCGTTATGATACTGAAAACCAGTGAAACACTCCAAAAACGTCCATCAGTACATAGACCGGCAATTAAAAGTAGCACAGACGGAATGCAAGAAAGCATCCTGTGAGAACCGGACAGATTGACAATGATATGGGAGTAAAACAAACAATATATATTGACTTCTAAAGCCACTTTTTTTATTGTCTAATCAGTGCTTTACTCATCTGCCACAAAAATGCAATACATTTCAGTCTGAATATCTTGAGTCTTGACTTAAATATTTTTTATGTTTGAATTATGTATTTATATCTTTATTTGGGGACCTTTCTCCACAAATATTGATATGTGATTAATTGAGATTAATTTGATGAAAAAAATCGGCATGTCCTATTTAGTTTGTTTAATTGACAGCCTGATAATAAAGTAATTTTGAATCAATCATAAGTCCCCTGATGTAATTTCAGTCAGTATAGCGTGGTGCCACTAGTAATGTTGTATTCATCAGACTGAATTTTATTTGTTTTAGTTATTTCAAAGTATGTTCTAAAATGTAGTCTTTGTTAAATACAAAAATTATCATGTTAAGTACATTTTGTCTAAATTTTTATCCACTGATCATTCAACATTGCTTACTTTTTTGACAATTTAACTTTCAAATTTGCTTTTCCAGACAGTGTCCAGGTAAATGAGTACACAGAAATGTTCAGCGCTCATCTACGTCTGTGTGTGATGAAGCAAACATTACAGGTTGCTGCAGACATTCTTGAGTTCATGTTAATACATGGTATGGTTCCTGATACCATCCAGCTACAGAACCTTATCCATAAACTGGGCAAGCAGAACAACTGGAGCCGTGCCAGGGCTCTTTTTAAACGTGAGTGACAAATCTTAAAATTCTTGTAAGTTGTAGTAACAGCATGCAAACTGATCCTACAAGAATCAATAATCTGCTCAAGTGAACAAGTTGTTCATTCTGATGAAATGTTGATTTGAGTTTGTTTTTGTTATCCAATTGCACAAATTGATTGACCTGTTGGTGATAATTTTCCACATCCTCTCGTGAAACGAACACCAAAACTCAGCATGTCCTTTGTGAGAAGTGCCCCAGAGTGCACTAAAGCCCCACTTACACCTGTTATTATCATCCATCCTTCCAAGTATATTTGGAAGCAACTGTGTTCTGCCTTTGAGCTTTATCCACTTACAGTGACACAATAATGTATACATCCAGAAGTAAACAGGGCCTGAACGCCAGATATACATTACATTTTGTGCATATCTGTTCCAGGCGCTCGGTTAGCAGGGTTTTACTCTGCTGTGGTGTGCGAAAGCGAAGCTCTGTTTCTGCCCTGTAGTCTCAGGGAGATTGAGATGACACTGGCCTTTGAGATGTTTATCACCTCTGTCAAAACAAGCCTACAGCCCCCTGCTGGATCCTCCCAACCACTTCTGATTATGCTCAGACGGTGAGTGAGTGTGATAGACATATTGATGTACATCTTAACAGTTTAAAGGCAAAACGTATTATTTGCTGGTCCAAACAGAATTGTCTTGGTTTGCTAGTACTTGTAGTGGTTTGTGAGAGTACAAATAAATTGTTGGTTTTAGGCATGCTGATGCTGCGGATGTAACAGAGAGTGTGTACTTGGCAGCCGGCTGTCGGCTCCTCTCTGCGGCTCTCATACCAAACCCCAAACTGAGTATCCGCTACACAGCTGTCAATCAAAACCAAGAACAACTCTTTCAACTGGACCGTGGGTCTGCCCACAAATGGTTTTTACAGAACGAGCGCTGGGCACAAGAGATATGGGCAAGCTAACACAGGCTTGTGAACAGTCCCACATGTTACCACTGCTGTCTTTTTCTATGTCTAATCAAGTTACTTTAAGCAATGCATATGTTTCAGACTATTAATCTGAAACTGGTTTCACGTAATTGTTTTTGTGGTGTTTGTTCATCTCCTTTTTATAGATGTTATATAGATATATTTCTGTTAAAACTTTATTGAAGGACAAGATTTTGTTTTGAGTTGTAAAAATGAGAGGTTTTCATAATGTTTAGCTTTGTGTTTATTTGTTTCAAGGTCCTTAACATAAATCTATAAATCCCTTAATTTTAAAGGAATCCAAAGAAGATTCACTCTTGGAACTTTATTTACTTGACACCACAAACTTTGTTCCTGTGGAAAGAAAAAGCACCATGGCCACAATTTTTTCTAAACTCTTCTGAAATAATTGTGCTGCATTTGTGATTTAAATCTATATTTTCTACTTGAGATAAAGACACCTATTGTGCAGTGTGATAGTTTTGTTTTTTTAACTGTTCCCATTGGCCATGCATATCAAAAATTGCATACTTTTTTGTGGTTAATGTAAATACACTTGAGTGCAATGTTCCTGAGTTGCGCTTATGTACATTAAAATAATAGACATTCCATCATTAGGTCCAATTTTGTCTGGTTCTTAAGGGATGTGCAAATTTCAGTTTGTTCAGTTTAACTGAAAATAATAAAAATAAGTTGAAAATTCATATATCCCATCTGGTCACATGCTTTTATTTTGATGCTCCTCTCTGAATGTTTCACAGAGAGAGAATAGGTGTGTTCGATTTCATGCAGCTGGGCGCTGGACTTAATTGGTGCATGTCGGTTAGAAATTTTATCTGACTTGAACCGTCGCCACCGTCGCGTCACCCTGACGGATGCCATCAAAGTACCGCGAGAGCGATTCAAGAGCAGCCGGCTGGCTCTGCTGCACAAGCTCTGATGACGACACAGCTCATTCACGATTGGTCAGACTCACTACACGCGTTTCATGGGCTGCGTTCGCAATTGCATACTTCACATACTACTTCTGCTATGTCAATAATAAGAGTAGCACGGTAGTATGCCATTACCATGTTTATTCTGACATTAGCTCTCACAACTATGTGTTTTTAGAACAGTACATCATGTTTATAACATGCTATATTATGTTTGTCATAGTCATATCATATTTATTCATAAAAATAAAAAAATTAAAAATGATTAAAAATACTGACTCCTTTATTGATATTAAAATGATACAGGCTTTTATTGGACCTTCTTATACAAACAACAGGAAATGTATTAAGCAGCACATAACCTTTTCAAATGAACAATGTTTCTGGTTATTTTATGTAAACTTCAAACATCTATCTGAAATCCACTACCTTTGCAATAAAGCAACAAACATCGCGTGATCTTCCGTGACTGGAGTAGGTTCAGCAGATGACCAGAAGCTGAACTGCTCTCTTTTCAACGCCGACTGCAACCGGTAAATCGAGATGCAGTTCAAGTCGAACACACCTTATGTTAGTCTTATTCTGTTTTGAAGGCACTAGTCTCTGTCTTAAAAAAAATAAATAATAATATATATATATATATATATATATATATATATATATATATATATATATATATATAAATAAATATATATATATAAATTTAGGTATTTAGCAAAAATTCCTCTCCCACTGGTTGCAGATGATCTGGAACTTATTTTTCATAAGTTGAGTATGCTTTTTTTGTCAGTATCATCCCTATCTCCACATTGGATTGATTTTCTAAAACATTAGGTCTGAAATAGCCTATAAACCTCTGGAACCGTAAATTCTTTGCGTGAAATTGCGCTAGAAATGTATGGAAATAAACATTTTCGCAAATCTAACTCAGTTTTATTTCAAAATTTGATGCGAATTTCTAATATTTTCATTATTTGTAATTAATTTGTTTTGAAGTTTGTAAAATATACAGTAATATTTCAGAATTTGTATGTTTAAATAGTGTAGCACATAATGCACAAATGATTCAAGAGGCAGTATACATTTAAATAAAAAAAGACACTATTTGTCTATTGCTACATGAAACGTTAAAGCAAACACTTTTGTTAAAAAAATTTTTTTTACCTTTTTAGCATTAAACATTTTAGCCTATTTCAATTTTAAAACATAAAAGAATAAACAAATCTAATACAAATTGATTTACAAGTTAAATTTACAAGTTAATTTATTTTTTTTACTTAATTTGGCCTATTGACGACTGGCTATTTGTTAAATTCCAGACGGGCATACAGTTGTTTTTAATTGTTGTAATACATTTAATTGTATGGTTTCCTCGAGAGAGAGAGAGAGAGAGAGAGAGAGAGAGAGAGAGAGAGAGAGAGAGAGAGAGATCATTTAATTGCGTAGCCTAAATAATTTCGTATACACAGACAAATTGTTCATGGAATGTTTCGTTCTTCCTTTACGGGTATGATGCTTATAAATAATCACAACGATAAATACGTATTACTTCTAAATTAATTCGTGGTTTATAGATCGTGTACGTTGTATATTAGCACGCCTTTCACATATGGTACTGTCACCGGCGACCACACATTTGTGTTTCTCTCCCCCCCCCTCACTCTCTCGCACGTACCACACGCTGAGCCCCCTCCTTCTTTACCAAACCCCCTAAACTTGTTCAGCCGGAAGTGCGATTAGCTCTAGTCTAAAGCATGAAAGTTTTATCACTTCTCTCACGGAATTAAGCAGATTTGTGGGGTGGGTGGCGCGCATCTTCATATTTGAGTGCTCGTTCCGTACGGTCGAAGTGTTTTTTAATTTTTTTATTTAAAGGATAAAGTGGGCGTTCTGCGCGCGCGCATGCTGCACGGATGATCAGCGCGTGCTGCCCTGCTGAACGCTGGTGGGGGCTCATACTTAAAGAGGAAACGTTTCTCTACCTCAACACTGATTCGATCACAGCTGGAACATAAGACAATACTTACACCGAGGAGCATAATGAAGCAAGAGCGGAATCAGAGCAAAAAGTTGTGTGTTTTGATGGATATTTTAGTTTTTTGGATGTAACATCAGATATCATTAATTTTGAGCATTGGGCTTCTAACGCTGTTTTTTGGTAACATTTTATGGACCAGAAATAGTGGAAGAAAAAGAAAGAAAAAAAAAACAATCTCTATAACGATGACTGGACAAATCGCATCGTGTCTACAGTTATTTTTATATCGTTAACTATCCATAAAAACTATAGGAAATTGCCTGTTCGTTTGCGTATGAAAAAGTGTTAAATGTTCCAGACTAAACCATTTGTAGCATAGCAAAATTCGCTGCTGTGTTTATCATTTTAATTGAATAGGCTATCTTTGAAGAGAAAGATAAAAAGAGTTATAGTGAAATCACTGTATTTATTTATTATTATTATTATTTTATTGTTTTTATTTGTGTCTTTGCCTAATTTTAAAAAGATTGGACAGTCCATTGTGGCCAAAATAAAGGAATATGTTGCTGTAATGACCCAGAAGAAGCTGTAATGATTTAGTTCACCGTGGTTCGGCTGCATAAGTCTTCTTCCCTGGACTCGGACCTGCAGAGGTGTCCAATTTGTCAGGAGCTCTGCGGCAGACCCTCCGCACCAGCATCCTCCTGTTCATCTCAGACCTCAAACTCAACATCAGAGTTTCGGACGTTCCACGTCACGCGTTCTGCTGCCAGTGTTTGAGGGCCAGGCACAGCCCCGGGGAGCTGCTCGACCTCCGCTGTCCCACATGCAAAAAAAACGGTACTCATGTCCGAGGCTGGGTTTGACTCCATTTGCTCTATGAATCTGCTTCTCAGCAGACTCCTTGATGCGGAGGATAATGGAGATAACGACGGGCGATGCGCTGGTTTCTCAAACTCGCAGTGCAGCTCCTGCGATGAGGGGAACCTGGCGAGCTCCTACTGCCTGGACTGTCAGGAGTACCTGTGTGTTAACTGCGTGCGCGCTCACCAGCGGGTGCGCCTCACCAAAGATCACCTCATGGCGGAGAAGACACAAGCAATGAACCGTGCAGGTGTGAAGCTCGAGCTCCCAAACGGCCCCAACTCAAACCCTACATTATTACCCTATCTTCAGGACTGGGCTAAATGCCAGCAACATGTCAATGAGGTTAGTGGTTAAAAAAATCTCGTTTAAATTGTAAAAAAACAGTTTAATAAAATAATGTAGGGAAACATTTGTATCATAATTCAGTGCAGTCCCATTCACTGAAAATAAATATTTTGCCTCACACTTTTTAAGTAAATTCTACTTATGGTCATATTTATGTCAGCATAACTAGAAAACCTTTGTTAGATATACACAAGTGTATCAGTTCGTTCAAATTTATTTACTTAAAACTTATTTGTGTGACATCCCTTTTTATCAACTAATAGCACTTTGTTTCAAACTAACGTCTATATTATTATTTTTTACTTTAATATGCTCTTAAGAAAATAATGACTTAGATCAGTCATTAAACTTGATTCGCCAAAGAAATGCAGATTAAGCTGCACTTTAGCTATGCATATTTACATGTTCAAGGCAGAATGACTATGATTGAACAGGATCCATATTCACCAAAGGTAACACAAATCACCCAAATGGTGACTTTACACGAAACAGCTATTTAAAGTTAATTAAATAAATAAATAAACATCAATAATACTAAAAATAGCTAAAATCTCAATATCAATTAATTAAATGCCCTTAAAAGTTACTTTTGACCAAACAAACATACTTAATTTATTCAAGCGAAAGGGTTTATGGATATTCTCCACAATATCTGTTCTGTACTTGATCGTTTGAGTTAATACATAAAAAATTAATTTTATGGATTTTTAAGCCAAAGAAGTTCAAGGTAAATATGCACGTTTCTGAATAGAAGCTACTTAATTTCATACGTCATGGTTGTTTAGCCAAGTAATTGTTTTATTCAGTACAATTTTATAGCTTACAGTATGAGTAAACTTGTGTTGTTTCAAAGGCTTTCACTAGTCCACACAGGCACTTTGATCATCAATTTGGTCTTGGCGATGTCTCTTACAGGACAGGTCAGGATATCCAGTAATGTATATTGCCTATTAACCTCCCTTCATTCCTATATGTGTGATTTACTCATTGATTGTTGAGTTCAAAATGAGCTCCCCGAACAGAGGAACTCACACTGCTGAATCTACTTGTCAAATGAGAAAATGTATAGTTGCACTGATATGCTACTGATAAATATATTAAATAGAAAAGGAGGAAAAAGTTTGGATGGTTGTTGATTTTTATGTAGTTTTCTATGACGTAGATTCCTAGATAACTCACTAAACTACTAGTAAAGTTGACTGTTGATGTCATCTTTGACTTTTTATTTTATTTTTTTACTTAAACCCTTTTCATCTGTAGATTACTTTGCTCACTAGCTTAGATCTTCTCCCATCACTGTGAGACTTTTTGTGTGTCTCTGTGCATTTATTAATGTTTAATGTCAGATCATTTGGAGCTGTAACATCTGCCAGGTTTATTTAAAAGAGTATTAAGTTAGTCCTTAAGTAGTAGGGAGAAAAGAGGGCAATGGTGGTGGAAATAGGTCGAGGGAAATGTTCTGTGTTGGACAGGGGGGACCTTCTCTCTTTTATTTCTAGTCATTCATGGCACATTGAAAATGTCAAATGAATGCATTTTCTTAGTTTTCTTACTTGTATCCCAGGCAATCTATATACAGTACAATAACAGTCACATAAGTATATAGATGAATGAATAGATGGATGGATGAGGTATCTACACACATATACTGACACAGGTAATGTGATTCATTTGGTACAAATTGAGAGAAAGCATCGTTTCCTGGGTAACCCCCATGATGGCATCCCTCTGTGTCCTATGTCTCAAGTTGGGTTTAATCGGGGCCAGGGGACATGGGTCAGAATGTCACAAAGTATCAGCTGCACTGCATTATTTTAAAATGAACACTGTCCCTCAAAGAGGAACCCTCCTTACTGCAGGTATAGAGAGATTTCCTGAGAAGCAGTCCAAATACAGAAAGGTTCAGTAATAATCAGAACAACATTACATAAAAAGTTTGTTCTAATTCAGCTTTCTACAATTTGATGCATATGATCGCACAGAACGGGAAAGGATCTGTTGAGGTTCTGAGCTCTTCCTTCTTTGTTTGATTGTGTCACTAGATGGAATTACAAAAATAATGAGTGTTTTCAAACAAGTTCTCTCTCAACACAACCCCTGTCTGCCATTGCAACATGATCACACTGGAAGTTGGCTTGTTGTTTCCAATACTTCCGGTACCCTAGGATTGGGCACATTATGCCAATTCGACAAGGAACATCTCCTATCAGACCTGTTTGCATCGGCTCCTGCATGTTAACCTTCCCTTGTGGCTTGACCGGATGCGCATCAGAAAATAAAAAGAGAAAGTAATCATGTTCGCATAATCTGTTACAAACGCGATTCGTAGGTTGCATTTTTCCTCTTCACTGTATTACAGCCTGTACAGCTCAAAATAACTTGCTTCACAACTCGCCTTCAGGGCCCATCTGCGGACTTTACACACAGAAAATGGAGCTCACACGTGCCCATATGCCTAACAACACTTACTGCTATGGCCGCTGGGGGCAGTGTTTCGAATTTCGATAAGCTCAGGCTGATTTTAGCTTAAAACATACTGTTTCCCATTTCAATGCGAGAGTCTGGCCATTGATCAGAGAAACAGCAGTCAGATTGCCCACCCCACAACTCATGCCATTGTATGAGCCAATTTTGACATGTCGGGATTCTCAAGCAAACAGCAATGTTGTGATCCTGCCAAGTATCAGTGTTGATACTTTTTGGGGAAATCAATCTACAAATGCCTTACTTACAGTTGCCTCTTTGTTTTAAGCTTGTAAAAATTGCACACAGCAGCTTTTAGGAATTACGTTTTAAGCTCCAATAATGGTAAAAGAGATTTCTGTGTTTCTTCGACTGTCGTCTACATTATAACGTTCGGGTTCAGCCAACAATATACTTTGCTATCTCAGAGACATCAAAATCCCTGCTGATCTTGTCTGGCTGGTCCAGATGATGGTGCTTTCTGTGTGATATAATGGCTTTGTGCCTTAAGGGTGTACCTTTTTTCCCCCCCCTCAGTGCTTGGGGTGTTCAAATCAGCTGATATTGTGCTCCTCTACCTAACACAGTTGTGCCCTGTAGCAAGACCCATAATTGCCATCTGTTTCAGGAATGGTTAAAGTGCAGCTGAGCCTGTGAGATTACCCTCTCTTTCTGTTTGTATGCATTTGTGTTATTCAAGAGGAAAGTATAAAGCCCACTAATGCCATGCAAATTTATAACAATAAAAAGTATAAAATATATTAAGATAAAAATGTATTAAAGGAATATTCCAGGTTCAATACAAGTTAAGCTCAGTTGACAGCATTTGTGTCATAATGTTGACTACCACAAAAAATAATAATAATTTGACTTCTCTCTTTTTCTTCAAAAGTGTAACCACGAGACATAAGCAACATGCGTGTTAACATGATTTCAGTGGGATAAAATTGCTTACTAAGCTTTTCTGTGTAAACTTGTATCTTGTAATTTTACAACTTCGTTGCCATAATAACGGAAATCCGTAAACCCTAAAACGACCATAAAAACGAAAATTTAAATATGTAAGGTAGAATTTAATTACCTCAGAAGCTCTTCAAGTCTTAACTATCAGCTAAAAGCCAAACATGTGATACAAGTCACTGATGATGGATCGCTGTGGTAGGTGAAAAATGCATTTTAACAAGATGATGTATATAAAGAGTACATTTTCAGCACTTTCAAAATCGGCAATTAATTGCAATTAACTATGTGAAATCATGCAATTAACTGCTTAAATATTTTAAATGACTAACAGCACTACAGATAATACACGAGTTTTAACAGAAGAATTAATGTTAGTGCTTTTATAAAATTAAGCTTCATATTTTTGCCTTAAAACATAAAAACTGCCTCCATTCACTTCCATTGTAATGCTGCATTCCATTCAAAGTCAGATATGGGATATTCCTACTTGATATCTCCGATCTCTGACTGTAAAGGCATTACTTTGCAGATGCTCAGAAGATAACATGCAAGGAAACTGTAAAGCTCCCGTTAGCTTAGCAGGTGTTCGGCTGTCACCAGAGATGTCTTCTAGCAACCCAAATGATAAACAATGCTGCAGCACTAGCATTTGTGCTACAGGGGTACAATTATCAAAAGAGAGTATAATTTACCATGTTTTGTACACCTGTCTCTGCAAAAATGTGTTAAACAAGGTTTAATATCATGTAGGCCTAATGTAGGAACTTTGAGAAATTATTTTAATGAAAGTGAATGTTTATCACTAACTTTGCACATCTCCCTTGGTACCAACATGTTTGTGTGACATCATGCACCTGCATCTCGGCGAATAGGAGTTGATGATTTCCACACGAGTTTCCATGTTGAAAGTTCCATTGCACTTTTCCTAGTAGGAAGAAATTCAGACTTTCCAAGTTGAATAGAATGCAGCATAAGTGCCTACTTGTAACTTTTTTTTTTTTAAAGAAGAGGAGGAATGAGTAAAAATGTATTAAATTGAGCTTAACTTGTATTAAACCTAGAGTATTTATTTAAAATGTGAAAAAAAAAAAAAACGACATTTGTAATTTGTCAGCATAACACAAACTACATGTGTAAGGTATAATTTGCAGTCAGTCATGTGGTCATTATTGCAAATTAGGTTTGATTACCTGATCAAATTAGGTTGATCAGGTTTTGTGTCATTCTGAAGGGGATTATTTTGCAATTGTGACCAACTGACTGCACATTATTCTGCTAAATAGACAACTTAGTGCATTAATGGAAATTAAATATTTGAGGAGATCATGGAGTGACATACAAAATAATACAGCTATGCAGGAAATCAGTTGTTTGCGTCAATTATACAATTTAATGGTCATTGTAGAATGCTGTGATTGACCAAACAGCATCAGGTATTCCAGAGAGCCATGCAATAAATGTATATTGTGCATGGTAGTTAAAAAACATACACAAATGTAAAATTTTCAAACTGTTGAAATGGTTCACAGTTAAAATGGACACAATGCATGCAGCTCTTAAGACAGTCTTTCTTTGTAAGAAAAGGGACAGGAAGAGTGGGGGTATCAGCACGCTTCGTTAAACTTGCGAATATGGATGAGGTGTTTGTCTTTTGGTCCCTTTCACTATATGTTAAAGAGCCCAAGTGCCATCTGCCATCAGTGACTGATGGATTATTGATCCTACAGAGTTGACTCCTCTGAAGAATGAGCCAAGCTGACCAGGGCAGCACTTAAGAATTAAATGTGACCTTGTGCCTGTCCATGTTTATATGTGTTGCATGTTGTACTTATGTTACTTTAAAAAAAAAAAAAAAAAAGGAAGAAAATAATGACATGGTCTATGATACGAATGGAATACTAACACTGCTTACTGCACACTATGTTGTATATACTGAATATGGCAAAAAAAAAATGCCCATTATACACGGATGAAAATTTCAACAGTAGTATGCTAGAGTTTTGTCACATGATATTATTTAATGCATGTTCAATTCAGCTTCAGGTTCATTTGTTGCACTGGAAACAGGTCAAGTTGAGTGCATTCAGGGTTGGGTTACTTTTGAAATGTATTCCACTACAGATTACAGAATACATGCTGTAAAATGTAATTTGTAACATATTCTGTTAGATTACTCAAGGTCAGTAATGTATTTTTTCCCCTTTTTCTCCCAATTTGGAATGCCCAATTCCCAATGTGCTTTTAAGTCCTCATGGTAGCAGTGATTCGCCTCAGTCCGGGTGGCGGAGGACGAATCCCAGTTGCCTCCACGTCCGAGACAGTCAACTCGCTCATCTTATCACATGGCTTGTTGAGCGCATTGCTATGGAGACAGTGCATGTGGAGGCTTCACGCCATCCACCGCGGCAACCATGCTCAACTCACCATGCACCCCACTGAGAACGAACCACATTATAGTGACCATGAGGAGTTTACCCTATGTGACTCTACCCTCCCTAGCAACCAGGCCAATTTGGTTGCTTAGGAGACCTGGCTGGAGTCACTCAGCACCCCTGGGGTGGTAGCCAGCGTATTTTACCACTGAGCTACCCATGCCCCCAGTCAGTAACATATTCTAAATACTTTGGATTACTACTTCAGCACTGGTAGATTTTTTCACTTGTTTTGTCTATTAAAACTCTGTCAGTACAGTAAAACAATATACACATGTTAAAAATACATTCTCTGAAAAACCTAAATATCTTATTCAGTGTTGTTTCTAAAACAAGATCAATCTAATTGATCGTTTTAATGTTTATATTTTTACAGAAAAAAACAAAAATTATCATCAAGAATATGATTTTTGCCCTAATATCAAAGGTCTTACTAGAAAAAAATTAATTATGATCCAACGTGAATTTTCTTGATAAAATAATGATCATGCCTGGTAATATGTGCATGTAAAATGGCTAGAAATAGCATTTTAGCTTAGCATAAAGCTGACAATTTACACAAGGATTATTTCTATTTCTTCTGTTCCAAACTTAATTCTCTGTCTGCTCATATTAATGTAACACATGAGAAAGTGTTTCACCGCTGTTTAAATGCACTTTGAATCGCATCGTTTATATGAATAAATGTTTTCCATCTGAAAAGACTAAATATTAAATGAAACAAATGACAATAAAATGCAAAGTAATCTTTTCAGTAATCAAAATACTTTTTGAATGTAACTGTATTATAATTACCAATAATTTAAATTGTAACTGTAGTGGAATACAGTTACTTATATTTTGTATTTTAAATACGTAATCCCGTTACTCCCCAAAACTGAGTGCATTAAATTCTGTGCTTAAAGTAAATGTAAGTATACATAGTGAATACTACAGAAATAGCAAGTTAGCATACTTTTTAGAACATGAAATAGTTGTAGCACGTGTATGACTTTTTTTTTCCACATATTATCTCTTTTCTGTCTCTCTCACACTCTAGTTGTACTGTTTTTTCTGTGAGACGTGCTCTATGCCTGTGTGCCGTGATTGTGCTGCTGGTCTTCATATCAGTCATGGGTTGGTGTACCTGCAAGATGCCGCACAAGAGTCTCGATCACTTGCCTTCCAACTGCTCACTGTGGCACAGCAGGGACGACAAGCTTTACAGGTAATCTTTTCTTTATTTTTACATTAATGGTAGTATACACTCAACTTGGCTTTTGTTCTTATAACAGATTATAAAGTAATAATGGATAGATCGATGGATAGCTCTCCTCTCTAAGAGGTATTCTTCTAACTGGGAATCACAACTTGCATGGACCATATGAATGTCAGTAACTGCAGTGAATAATGTAGTTTGTGGAGTCTTACTCAGATGTAAAGCATTGAAAAGCCTTAGCTCCTCTTCTCCCGAGAGACTGTTCCATAGGTCATGGGGGTGGTACCTGAAACAGGAACAAACCAAAAAGAAAGGGGGGAGGTGATGCTCTAAACAGATGTTCTCCCCCTTCTTTTTTAACGAGTTAATGTCCAAGGATGCTTTGCATGTTAACACCATTACCTCAGTTGGCCTATAATCCCACCCTTTGACATCTGAGGTTCTGCTTTGGATGCTGAGGTGAAGCCCTCTCATTGGTCAATTTTATACTGCTTCTTTAGATAGAATGTTTGCATCCTGAAAGGAAAAAATCTTGATCTCTAATATTGTAATGTTTGTAATAAAACCATTCAGAGCCACTATTTGAAGACAACAGATGTAGCATTATTAATTTTTCATGTGTTTAACTATAACACTAAAAAGATCTAAGACCTAAAGCAGGGGTCGGCAACCTTGTTGACATGGAGTGCCATTTTTTATTTTCCTGGTCAATGGCTATGCTGCGCGTTTTCATCAGCTGAATGGGAGACTAAACACTATTAAAGTGTGATGAGATTCGCATGTGCAAGCCATTCGCGCTTCACAAGCTGATCAAACAATTTTGCCCTTTTCGGTGAATCGCACCTGCAAAATCCTAAAACTTTATTTCCAGGTTTAATTTATATTTTGACTAGACTCAGATTTTTGAACCACACAGTGTGGGTTTATGTTTTCTCTTTAAATCGTTTAATGTAATTTTGGGTGTGACTATGGTTTAAGGAGGGTGTACATGTATGCTGGGTTGAAAATCTCAAGGATTTATAGTGGTGTTTCCTTATTACATCACGTGTTGTTCTGAAAGCAAAAAGAAACAAATGAAACAATGTAGGCTGTCATCTGCACAGCCTGACCGAAGCAAAGCGGGTGCGTTTACTCGTGATTAACCGAAAGTGAAGCGCAAATAGCTTGCACGCGCTGCACGAATCTGTTGAGTATACTGCAGTCTCCTAACATTTTAACTTATAGTCTCCCATTCAGCTCATGAATACACACTGCATGATTATGAGGAAGGATTGCATAAAGATATAGATTGGAATGCAGGTGCGGAATTGTTTTATTTATATAATTCTACTCCTCTCTCGCCGTTGCTGGCGTGCCAGTGATTACCCCTCCGCATGCCAAAAGTTGCAGACCCCTGACCTAGAAGCATGTCTGTTTAAGTCCTAACTATACATGCAAGTTGTCTGTTCATGTTTACTGAAAATTAGGAGAGCTGAATTTTAAAATGCTCTTCTCTTTGTGTGTCTTCGCATGTGTGTGTAGGTTAGTGTAGAGAGGGCACAGGTTACAGCTGAGCAAGTAGAGATGAAGGCAAAGATGATTCAGACAGAGGTGAAAGCCATTATTCTCTGCCATAAAAAAGCCATTGAAGAACGGGAGTGTGAGCTACTCTGGAAGGCAAGTGTTTTGTATTTCTGTTTGTTGGAATGTGTGTTGTAACTGTCTCTTAAGCTATATTTCCATCAACGTTTTTTTATGCGCATTTTGGGATATCGCATAAAAACTGCTGGATGGTATAAAATCTCCAAAATGCACATAAAACATATACGCTCATGAGGTGGATACATTTTTTATCAGATAAGAAGAAATGTGCATAAACCATGATGGAAACACATTTACCGAATAAACTCCTATTGAATTGATAAGGAATAAAAGATGTACATCAAAAAAGTCATATGACTGAATAACTCGTTCATGACTGGACTAAACAGCAGACCAATTATCGAAATGTTGCTCAGGTCATCCGGAAATAAAGATGTTTAGAAAATCCAAAGCCTGCACAGAGCAAATAATTCAAATACAAACTTGAACCGTGCCAAAGAGCATTTCTGACACTTTTGAAAAATATGTTATAGATCCGCACGGTAAAGGCATAAGGATGGATGAATGCACACATATAGCCCTCCCAGAAATGTGTGACGTGCTGTCACTGCCAGACATGAGACAGTTCTTTAGTGTTTTGTCTGCATGCTCTAAACCATCAGTATTTTATTAAACACTCACGGTGGCTATAATTTCTCCGGAAGTGAAGATTTCGTTCTTTTGAACACATGGAATTAAAACGCTGCTTTATTTGCGATATTGATCGCAAAAACAATGCAAGTTTTTTTTGCATATGTTAAATTTGCAACTTGGATGGAAACCTAGCTTTTGTCTGTTACAGCTGTATGAACTCTGGACGTAATGGAGTATGGCATTACTAGCGACACCAAACAAAATTGCAATTTGTAACCAATAGCATGAGTTTTAAGCGGGACAACCTGTTTTGTCAAAATAATTCCAGATGGGTGGAGTGTTAAAATCTGTTTGGAAAAAAATCATTTTTGTAATTCTGTTTGGTGCCACTAGGGGCCTAGAAATTACATATTGCACCTTTAGAATACTTCTTTAAACGGAAGACAATTGTTCAAAAGGGTGTCCTTAAGTCCGGACCTTCTCAACTTCTTCATACCCTCTCAAATTTCCTGCATCTCATCTCACACTCCTTTTATTTTCCACTTATGTCCTCTTAGGTGGAGAAAATCCGTCAGGTAAAAGCGAAGTCCCTCTACTTGCAGGTGGAGCATTTGTGGCAACACCTGTGTAAGCTGGACTCTACTGTGATTGCAGTTACACAACTCCTGGAAGACGTTAGTGGCACTACAGGCGTTCTGGTGGCACGGGAGCGAATGCTGGCTCAGGCACAGGAAACTCAAGCACTACGTTCATTACTACATCCACAAGAGGATGAGCACTTCCTCTTTACCCCACCAGATTCAGCCCTGCTCCAGACCCTGCGCTCTCTCGGCCAGCTCAGTGCCAATGCCTTTGCCCTGCTCAGCACAGCCCAGGGAGAGGGTCTCAGATCTGCCTTGCGGGGAAAGCCTGCTACATTTACCTTGACGGTGAATGACCATGAGGGCCAGCGGCGACAAAAAGGTGGGGACCCTGTGTCAGCTGTAGTTCTGGCTGCTGATGGGAGTGTTTCTGAAGCAGATGTGTTGGACCATCATGACGGTACATACAGTCTGACCTATGTGCTCCAGAGTGAAGGGGAAGGCTTGTTGTCGGTGCTTGTCTGCAACAAGCACATAAAGGGCAGTCCGTTTTCTGTGCAAGTGACTGCCTTACGAACCTTCTGTTCGTTCAGTCTACCAGTGGCCACCTTTGGCAGTGAAGGAGAAGCAGAAGGGCAGTTGTGCAGGCCATGGGGTGTTGCTGTGGATGCGGAAGGGTTTGTCATGGTGGCTGACCGCAGTAACAACCGCATACAAGTGTTTGGGCCCAATGGAGAGTTCCAGCATGCTTTTGGCAGTCTCGGTTCACGGCCTGGCCAGTTCAACAGACCAGCTGGTGTGGCATGCGATTGTCAGCGGCGCATCGTGGTAGCCGATAAGGACAACCATCGCCTTCAGATCTTTACCTTCCAGGGTAAATTCCTGCTCACCTTTGGAGAGAAGGGTGCCAAGAATGGCCAGTTCAACTATCCTTGGGACGTGGCTGTCAACTCAACTGGAAAGATCCTTGTGTCAGATACACGTAACCATTGCATTCAATTATTTGGCTCAGATGGCTCTTTCATTAACAAGTACGGTTTTGAAGGAGTCCACTGGAAACACTTTGACTCTCCTCGGGGTGTCGCCTTTACCTGCGAGGACCACTTAGTTGTCACTGACTTCAACAACCACCGTCTTCTGGTGATCCAGCCAAACTGTCAGTCAGCACGCTTTTTGGGTGCAGAAGGCTCTGGAAACGGTCAATTCTTGCGTCCACAAGGCGTTACAGTTGACCGTGAGAATCGCATCATTGTTGCCGACTCAAGAAACCACCGTGTGCAAGTGTTCCAGGCAGACGGAACTTTCCTTTGCAAATTTGGTAGACAAGGGGAAAGTCCAGGCCAGATGGACCGACCCTCAGGTGTTGCAGTGACTCCAGATGGGCTGATTGTTGTGGTTGACTTTGGAAACAACCGCATTCTTAAGTTCTGATTGGCCAATTCATATCTTACATTCTTACACCTTGGAAACAGAACACTTTCAAATTGTGTCAGGCTCTCTGTTAATATGATGAGACCGTTTTAAAGGTGAAGTGTATAATTTCTGCACCACTAGTGGCACCAAACAGAATTACAAAAACAATGACTATTTTCAAACAGGTTTGGTAGCACTGCAGCACCATATTTTTAGGGAATCAAACTACAAATGGCTTAACAAATCTTAACATGTAAAAAAATTACACACATCACCTTTAAGGTTAACAAATGAGTCAAACTTGAGGGGCCAAATTTTGGAAATGTTCTCCAGATGTGATGTTTCAAAGTCTGTTATATATATTTATTCCGTTTTAGATTAATCTTGTTATTCTTTCTATAAACTGGTGACCATAACCCGTTAGATAGTGAAGCCACTATTCATCAGCAGGAAAATTTCTCTCCTGACTTGATAAGCTTCCGACTTGAAATCTTGAATGAGATGACTTAGAGCTAATCAATAAATGCTATCAAGTGTGGTTTGACTGCAGCTCTAAAAGGTCAGACTAGGGCATACTTTCATGTCTCACCAGTAAACTGTAACCTCTCTTGATCTCAGGGATTACTTGAGCTGTATGACTTTGTCTACCTCAGCATCTCACCAACCTCAGTAAGCACAGGTATGAATGTATTCCTAGAGGAACTGTCCTTTTTCAAAGAATATTAAAGAGAAAAATGCTTTACTTTTACCTACCTCAGTACCTTTATATCTATTTAATGATGCAAAAATATATATATATTATTCATAAGTAGATACAGTTGAAGTCAGAAGTTTACATATACCTTAGCCAAATACTTTTTAAAGTCAGTTTTTCACAATTCCTGACATTTAATAGTAGGAAACATTCCCTGTCTTAGGTCAGTTAGGATCACTTTTTTTTAAATGTCAGAATAATAGTAGAGATAAATGATTTATTTCAGCTTTTATTTCTTTCATCACATTCCCAGTGGGTCAGAAGTTTACATACACTTTGTTAGTATTTGGTATCATTGCCTTTAAATTGTTTAATTTGGGTCAAACTTTTTGGATAGCCTTCCACAAGCTTCTCACAATAAGTTGCTGGAATTGCCTCACACACTTTTTCAGTTCTGCCCACAAATTTTCTATCAGACTGAGGTCAGGGCTTTGTGATGGCCACTCCAATACCTTGACTTTGTTGTCCTAAAGCCATTTTGCCACAACTTTGGAGGCATGCTTGGGGTCATTGTCCATTTGAAAGACCCATTTGCGATCAAGCTTTTTAACTTCCTGGCTGATGTCTTGAGATGTTGCTTCTATATACTCGCATAATTTTTCTTCCTCATGATGCCATATATTCTGTGAAGTGCACCAGTCCCTCCTGCAGCAAAGCACCCCCACAACGTGATGCTGTCACCCCCATGCTTCACAGTTGGGATGGTGTTCTTTGGCTTGCAAGCCTCACCCTTTTTCCTCCAAACATAACGTTGGTCATTATGGCCAAACAGTTCCATATGTTTCATCAGATCATTGTTTATGGCGGTTTTGGAGCAGTGGCTTCTTCCTTGCTGAGCAGCCTTTCTGTAGTTATGTCGATATAGGACTCGTTTTACTGTGGATATAGATACTTGTCTACCTGTTTCCTCCAGCATCTTCACAAGGTCCTTTGCTGTTGTTCTGGGATTGATAAGCACTTTTCACACCAAATTACGTTCATCTCTAGGAGACAGAATGTGTCTCCTTCCTGAGGCTGTGTGGTCCCATGGTGTTTATACTTGCATACTATTGTTTGTAGAGATGAATGTGATACCTTCAGGTGTTTGGAAATTGCTCCCAAGGATGAACCAGACTTGTGGAGGTCCACAATTTTTTTTCCTGAAGTCTTGGCTGATTTCTTTTGATCTTCCCATTTTGTCAAGCAAAGAGGCACTGGGTTTGAAGGTAGGCCTTAAAATACATCTACAGGCACACCTCCAATTGATTCCAATTAGCCAATCAGAAGCTAATTGGCTAATTGCCTAAAGGCTTAATCATTTTCTGGAATTTTCCATGCTGCTTAAAGGCACAGTTAACTGGGGGCCTAAGTAGCTTTGTGGTAAAAGACGCTGGCTACCACCCCTGGAATTCACTAGTTCGAATCCCAGGGCGTGCCGAGTGACTCCAACCAGGTCTGCTAAGCAACCAAATTGGCCTGGTTGCTAGGGAGGGTAGAGTCACATGGGGTAACCTCCTCGTGGTTGCTATAATGTGGTTCGTTCTCGGTGGGGCGCGTGGTGAGTTGAGCGTGGTTGCCGCGGTGGATGGCGTGAAGCCTCCACACGCGCTATGTCTCCATGGCAACGCGCTTAACAAGCCACGTGATAAAATGCTCGGGTTGACTGTCTCAGACGCGGAGGCAACTGGGATTCGTCCTCCGCCACCCAGACTGAGGTGGATCACTACGCGACCACGAGGACTTAAAAGCACATTGGGAATTGGGCATTCCAAATTGGGAGAAAATGAAACAAAAAAAAAAAAAAAAGGAACAGTTAACTTAGTGTATGTAAACTTCTAACCCACTGGAATTGTGATATGGTCAGTTAAAAGTGAAACAATCTGTCTGTACACAGTTGTTTGAAAAATTACATGTATCATGCACAAAGTAGATGTCCTAAACAACTTGCCAAAACTATAGTTTGCCAATATGAAATCTGTGGAGTGATTAAAACATTTGTTTTAATGACAACCTAAGTGTACGTAAACTTCTGACTTCAACTGTAGTTTGTTGTTATTTGCACAGGGGTTTGTGTACAAACAAACTAGGTTTACTTAATGTATTATTTTTTTAACTTTGTGCATTTAGATGCTTTATGTCCTTTTGATTCTCTTTCTCAAGTTAAAACCTTAATGTGATGCTGAATGAGTCAAAGTTTCTGGGGTTCAGCTAAGGCCATTAATAACTTCATCAGACCATTTCCTCTTTTACACTTCAAATGGCAGATTTGATGTGGCTGCTTAGTTTGAATTGCAGGTTTGAGGTAATGCAACAATCATGGTATGCCACTTTGTTTAGAAGCCATTGTTTTAACAAAAAAAAAAAAAAACTGAGTCAGTACTGTCACAGTAGGATGAATCAAACAAGCTACCATATAAGCCAATTCTGTTAGATTCAACTTGATGCTTTCCTGATATGCAATGTTTTGGTTGATCTCTCAGTATTTTAGAAAACAATCTGCATTTTTCCAAATGCCAAAACTCTTGTATTGTCCCACTATGACTTTTTGCAAATGCTCGCCAGAGTCATAAAAAGATTTGTAGAAAACATTAGAAAAAAAAAAAAAAAAAAAATCTAAACACTTGTATACATTTTTTTGGCAACCATTTTGAGTTATGCACTTCTCGTACCAGCTCTGGCTAAGCCACAATCACAGACGGTCAGAGTAAAAGACCCAAACACCAAAGATTTAAATGTACTTAATTTTAGTATATTATAATATACAGAGTGAGTTATATATTCTTCCTATATCAACCCTTTAACCCACCAGTATACACAAGTTATACTTAAAATCAAAACCTTCCACACCCTGTATCAAGAGTGCGTGGGTGGTTATTATAGATTTGTTTCCACAGTCAAAAAAAAGCATGTGTCACTATTTCAAGATGTTTGAGGAGCTTTTTGGCACCATTTGTTTCGGATTTTGATTGTTTTCACTGTGCATTTTCTGCTCTAAAAAGTGTATGAAACAGACAGTAGTGTTTGGAAGAAAATTAACTTTTGAAGTGATGTCACCTAAGTGAACCAATAATATTATTGTAATGTCCAAGAATGTCTTGTATACATCTTCCAAAAGTCCCCCAATTTTGTTTTACCTCAACCAAACATCTCTGTTTTTAGCCGTTTCACGAAAGGCTTACCAGCAACAGCTAGTGAATATAAATGTTTCCACCTAAATGTCTGATGATTACAGTCATGTTTAAAAGTAAAAGTATTCACTTTGAAGAAATAAATAATCAGGTCTAGGAGCTAAGATGGAGGAATGTCCTGGGCTAATGGGAGTTTGAAGGGTTTTGCCCTGTGCATTTCTTTGTTAGTTTAAGTGGTTAGAAAGAAGAAAGATTTAAGTATTCAGTAAGCAACCTAGGTTTTAATACATTAATGTGCTAATTGGATGAAGGTAACGTCTCCTTAATGGGATGTTTGCTAGTAGTATTAGACAGAGAAGTTAATGGTATTAGTGGAATATTAGAGTAAATGGTAATGTTTATTAATTTGTCATTGACCAGTTTAACCAGTGGTCGATCATTGCACTGTGTCTCTGAAGGGTTCTCTTTAGCAGGTTATTTTTCCTTAGAGCCAGGAATCCTGTCATCAAGCTGTTGTAGTTTTGACAGAAAAATGTGTAGTTGGGAATGGGAACCAAAGGGGTAAAATGAAAGTAGTGGTCACAGATCTTGAATGTATGATTATATGATTTCTGAAAGAGTAGTATAACAAAGTATAGCTTTAAAATAGACTCTTGTTAACTAGATGAGATAACTGTCACCCACTGACTGCACAGGCCAAGTTTACAACTGAGATAGGAAAAAATGTTGCTAAATTACTTTTTCAAAATTCAGTTGCTCATTTATATGCAATTTTACAAACTTAAATCTTAATTATGAAGAAAAAGTCCTGTTATTAAATCAAATGTTTTTGCTTTTAAATTCACAATATAAAAAAAAAAAAAAAAAAAATAAAAAAACTAAATGCCCAGATCATACACACACACACACAGTGGTGTGAAAAAGTGTTTGCCCCCTTCCTGATTTCTTATTTTTTTGCATGTTTGTCAGTCACACTTAAATGTTTCAGATCATCAAACAAGTTTAAATATTAGTCAAAGATAACACAAGTAAACACAAAATGCAGTTTTTAAATGAAGGTTGTTATTAAGGGAAAACAAAATCCAAATCTACATGGCCCTGTGTGAAAAAGTGATTGCCCCCTAAACCTAATAACTGGTTGGGCCACCCTTAGCAGCAACAACTGCAATCAAGCGTTTGCGATAACTTGCAATGAGTCTTTTACAGCGCTGTGGAGGAATTTTGGCCCACTCATCTTTGCAGAATTGTTGTAATTCAGCCACATTGGAGGGTTTTCGAGCATGAACTGCCTTTTTAAGGTCATGCCACAGCATCTCAATAGGATTCAGGTCAGGACTTTGACTAGGCCACTCCAAAGTCTTCATTTTGTTTTTCTTCAGCCATTCAGAGGTGGACTTGCTGGTGTGTTTTGGATCATTGTCCTGCTGCAGAACCCAAGTTCGCTTCAGCTTGAGGTCACGAACAGATGGCCGGACATTCTCCTTCAGGATTTTTTGGTAGACAGCAGAATTCATGGTTCCATTTATCACAGCAAGTCTTCCAGGTCCTGAAGCAGCAAAACAGCCCCAGACCATCACACTACCACCACCATATTTTACTGTTGGTATGATGTTCTTTTTCTGAAATGCGGTGTTACTTTTACGCCAGAAGTAATGGGACACACACCTTCCAAAAAGTTCAGCTTTTGTCTCGTCAGTCCACAGAGTATTTTCCCAAAAGTCTTGGGGATCATCAAGATGTTTTCTGGCAAAAATGAGACGAGCCTTAATGTTCTTTTTGCTCAGCAGTGGTTTTCATCTTGGAACTCTGCCATGCAGGCCATTTTTGCCCAGTCTCTTTCTTATGGTGGCGTCATGAACACTGACCTTAACTGAGGCAAGTGAGGCCTGCAGTTCTTTGGATGTTGTTGTGGGGTCTTTTGTGACCTCTTGGATGAGTCGTCGCCGCGCCCTTGGGGTAATTTTGGTTGGCCGGCCACTCCTGGGAAGGTTCACCACTGTTCCATGTTATCACCATTTGTGGATAATGGCTCTCACTGTGGTTCTCTGGAGTCCCAAAGCTTTAGAAATGGCTTTATAACCTTTTCCAGACTGATAGATCTCAATTACTTTCTTTCTCATTTGTTCCTGAATTTCTTTGGATCTCGGCATGATGTCTAGCTTTTGAAGATCTTTTGGTCTACTTCACTTTGTCAGGCAGGTCCTATTTAAGTGTTTTCTTGATTGAGAACAGGTGTGGCAGTAATCAGGCCTGGGTGTGGCTAGAGAAATTGAACTCAGGTGTGATAAACCACAGTTATTTTTAAGTTTTAACAGGTGGGGCAAACACTTTTTGCACACAGTGCCATGTAGGTTTGGATTTTGTTTTCCTTTAATAATAACAACATTTAAAAACTGCATTTTGTGTTTACTTGTGTTATCTGACTAATATTTAAACTTGTTTGATGATCTGAAACATTTAAGTGTGACAAACATGCAAAAAAATAAGAAATCAGGAAGGGGGCAAACACTTTTTCACACCACTGTGTGTGTGTGTAATATATATATATATATATATATATATATATATATACACACACACACACATACACACACACACGTCCAAAATACAAATACAAAATAAACCAAAACTGTGTTAAATTTTAGCATCTTCAAAGTAGTCACCCTTTGCCTAGAATTTGCAGACATGTACTCTTGACATTTTCTCAACCAACTTCTTGAGGTATCACCCTGGGATGCTTTTTAAACAGTATTGAAGGAGTTCCCATCTATGTTGGGCACTTATTGGCTGGTTTTCTTTATTATTTGGTCCAAGTCATCAATTTCAAAACGTTTTTTTTTTTAATTAAATTTTAGTTTTATAATTAAATAAATTAATATGGTGGCACAATTATATTTTTGTCTACAAAACAAATTTCAAACATTTAAGCATACGCCTTCAGATCAAAAGATTTTTAAGATCGTGAGAAACATTTCAGTCAAGTGTTTCAAAACTTTTGAGCAGTAGTGTGTGTGTGTGTATGTATAATATATATATATATATATGTATATTATATATAAAAAATCATTTTCATTTTATTTTCCCCCAAAATTGTAACACTGCCTTGGATAGGTTTTTTTTTTTCTTTTTGTTTCTTTGTTTTTATTTTTCGCATGCATATAGCACTGCTGACACCAATTATGTGAAATTCCAAGGAATCTGGGGGAAACAGGCAGTGTCATAATGTCCTGATTGATAGGTTTCAGCTTTTCATTCGTTATTTAACTGGAGAAAAAAAAAAAAAAAACTAAATCAGTATTTTAAAGGGATTGTTCAACCACAAAAATTTAAATTCTCATTATTTATTCTCCCTCATGACATCCCAGATGTGTATGACTTTCTTCTGCATGCAGAAAAAAATAAATAAATAAAAGATTTTTAGAAAAATATCTCAGCTCTGTAGGTCCATACAATGCAAGTGAATGGTGGCCAGGCATTTGAAGTTCCAAAAAGGAGATAAAGTCAACATAAAAGTAATCCATAAAACTCCAGTGGTTTAATCAATGTCTTCTGAAACGATGCAGTTAGTTTTGGGTGAGAACAGAGCAAATTCAAAATTATTTTTCACTGTATATCTTGCCATTGCATTCTCTAGGCACAATCATGATTTCAAGCTCAATTACACTTCTTAGTGCTTGACGCATGCGCAGAGTGCTAGATGGCACTATAGGAAGTGTAATTGAGATTGAAATCATGATCGCCAAGGATACTGCTGTCAAGATGTACAGTGAAAAAGTACAGTTACATTTTGGTCTGAGCTCAACCAAAACCAACCAATCACTTCAGAAGACACTGACTTAACCACTAGATTTTAATGGATTGTGTTTATGCTTACTTGATCTGATTTTTGTACTTAAAAGTTCTGGCCACCATTCACTTGCATTGTATGGACCTACAGAGCTGAGATAATCTTCTAAAAATCTTTGCTTGTGTTCAGCAGATTAAAGTCATACACATTTTTAAACTTAAAAGATTAGTTCACCCAAAAATGAAAATTCTCTTCATCATTTAATCACCGTCATGCCATCTGAGGTCTGCTCAGCTTTTTGGAATGGAAGGTGGTTGTGTGTAATGCATGACCATGGTTGTTTGTAAGAACTTTGTTTTTTGTATTATGACTTGAGTCCACTGAATGTACTGTAAGTGTAACTTCCTCAATCTCAGACTACAGGAGAGCTCATGCAACTTGCTGAGTTTAGATAGTTTCTGGTGGCACTTTTAGCCTCTCTGTATACATTGTGTGTGAAGCTGCAACACTGGTGACATATGTCTCTTATCTAAATGTGGTGAAGACTAAAATGTATAGCTGTTGCATATCTCTTTGTCTGTTGGACTTTAAACAGTTCCTATGCAGTTTGCTTTTGTTTACACTTTATTAAAGATTACCTTTTTTGATTTTCACATTCTAAGTGCATTTGTGATTCTTTGGCCACTTTACACATGCACTTAAAATAAAATTGGTTAAAAAAAGCTTCAAAACACAGTATACAGTATATGTACGGTGCCTGCTAATGTTAAAGCACCCTCTGTTCAGAATGCAGTTTTACATCTTGCCTTTATGTATGTAGGTAAAATTTAAAAGTTATATTTTGAGTCATTTCTAAATTCGCTTTTTCTCTGTACTACACTGCTTTTGATTTGCATAATAGGCCGACATGCCAGATGTAACTGATGACTTGTGATCAGACAGTGAATTATAGGGGTTTTGGGGGTGCTAGTTTTAGCATGTTAGCCAAACTCAGTTCAACACTTATCTCAAATAACCTACATATTCACACGGCGTGGGGTGATGGTAAAGCATTCAACTCACATTTGTAAGGTTCTGTCTTCACAGAGGTTTTGCTAGTTGCCACATTCACCACTAATTACAATTGTTTTATCAGGCCAACAATGCAGACAGGTAACTCCACCCCTTCCACTGCAGTACGTAGGGCAAGCCACGATCGTTGAGTGCATGAAGTGTGTCCAACATTCTACACTCCTATTATTTTCCGGTAAAGTAGTACGTCACCCGGGTACTCGTAGTACTTTGTGTTTTCAGTGTAAACATACTACTCGCACTACAAAATGGCGTAGAATAGTGGTGCAATTTGTTCACCAAAGGGATTAGTTTAAGATTTATTTTTCACTGCATTTATGCTTTCAGTCACCATGGCTGTTTCTCAAAGTGCGTTCTTTTGTGTTCTTACGTTATCGTGGACTCGTTCCATGTGACCAACTTCCGAAGAGTAATTCCAATCCTCAAGAACGCAATTACAGAGAATGCATAAGATTACCAGGATGTGTTCTTGATCAGGCCCAGTATCGAAAAAGCATCGGATGGTGACTTGTGGGCAAAAACCAGAACCCTTCTAACAAGTCGAGCCTTCAAGCTTAGCATAAAATAACATAACGCGGCAGTCCAATAGACATTTTATGGGCGGTACACTGACGAGAAGAGGCCGCTCTTTTTGAATGGATGTCTATGGAGGAGATGCTTCTGTACGCTGAATAAACTGCTTTTGTAAGGAAACAGCTCATCACTTAATGAATTAAGTGCCTGTCCGCTAATCTTCAACATGTTTTACACAACAACAACAAACAAAAAAATCATTTTGTAATGAACTATGTGTGGAGTTTAATACGGTAAAATTGCTGTTTTATAAGAGAAGACACGGACAATTTTGCGACAGGTAGGTAGGTGTCAGTTTACGGCTCTCCCACTTAATTTGTATGGTATCCGCAAACGGTGACTTATTGTCGTAACACGCTATTTGACCGTTACCAGAGATTTTATAGTACTGCGATTACAACCTTCGCGGCTCTATCATTGGAGAGAGCGTAACGGCTTTAACTGTCAACTAGCATTTTACGACAGTTTACTGATGCTATACAAATTAATGGAGAGAGTCATAATCTGACACCTTCTGGTCGTAAAAAAGTCCATGACTTATAAAATAGCAATTTTATCATAGTAAACTCCACACGGTAGGTAGGTAGGTAGGTGTGTGTGTGTGTGGGTGTGTATCTATATCTATCTATCTATCTATATATATATATATATATATATATGTCTAATTGTGTATTCTATATATACACTATTTTCTATTCAATTTTTATTTTATTCAATTTTTTATTGTTATCCCTGTCTTTTTGCTGTATAGTATTGTTTGTGCACTGGAAGCTCCTGTCACCAAGACAAATTCCTTGTATGTGTAAGCATACCTGGCAATAAAGCTGATTCTGATTCTTATCATAGTAAACTCCACACATAGTTCACTCCAAAATGATTGTTCAGTGTAAAACATGTTAAAGATTAGCAGACAGGCAGTTAATTCATTAAATGAGTTGTTTCCTCACAAAAGCGAGTTATTCAGTGTTGTGAAGTATCTTCTCCATAGACATCCATTCAAAAAGAACGGCCTCTCGTCTCTTCGCCAGTGTACCGCCATATAATGACTACGGATGGCCGCGTTACACTAATCTATGCTAACCTTGTAGGCTTCCTTTCAGAAGGGCTTTGCCGTTACGATCTTTCCTAATAGAACCGCAGAGGTGATCTCATTAATTAAAAGAATTACTGGCAAGAACCCATTTGAAATCCCAGAGGTCTGTTATGGTAATGCCAGTAGTTCTCTCACTGGCAACAAACGTGCTGCAACGTGCAATTGTGCAACATGAAAATCGAAGCACATCTTAAAGCAAGTTCTCTGCGTTCTAAGCATTGAGATACTCCACATTTCTGCACATTACATTTTACGACAATAGATGGCGACGAATGAGCATAGGTTATGTGTAGTGAATTGATTCAACTGATTCATTAAAATATAAGCTGTGTCCTAAATGACACAATGTACATTATGCACTTACAAAATACACTATGCACTTAACCGTGTAGTGTATGAATTTTCAAAGTGTAGTACTGTCCCAGATTGAACACTTAACAGTTTGTTATGTTGCGCTCCATTCAATTCGGATGTGGGATATTCCTTCTTAATATATCCGATCTCCGACCATAAAGGCATTCCATTGCCAGATGCTCGGAAGTTGACGGAAATAAAACTGCAACGTGCCCGTAAGCTTAGCTTGTGTTTGACTGTAACCAGAGACGTCTCTTAGAAACACAACTGATAAACAATGCTGCAACGCTAGCATTTGTGCTACAGGTGTACGATTTTCAAGAGAGCACAACATATCATGTTTAATACACACGTTTCTGCAGGCGTTTGTTAAACAAGCTTTAATATCATGTACTATAGGAACTTTGACTCATTTATCGATATTATTTTATAAAAGTTAATGTTTATCACTTACTACAAAGACATACAAATATCTCCCTGGGCACCTGCATCTCGGGCGAAATCGGAGTTGAACATTTCTGTACGTGTTTCCCATTTGGAATTCCAACTTTAAGTGGCATTCCATTGCACTTTTCCTTGTAGGAAGTTGTAAAAACCCGACTCTCTGAGTTGAATGGAATGCAGCAATATTACACGGAAGCGTTTCCCATTTAACAGCTGATGGAAGTGACGTTTCAAAAGCACGTGATGCGTTACCGCTAGCTTTAGCGCATTAGCGAACCTCAGTTCAACACTTATATCTCAAACAACGAACATATTCACAAGGCGTGGTGTGATGGTGAAGCATTCAGCTTTCAAATGCAAGGTGCCGTCTTTACAGAAGTGTAATTAGCTGCTACATTCTTCATTATTTACAACTGGTTTGTCAGACCAACACAGCAGCCAGGTAACTCCTCCCTTCCGCTATGTGAGTGTGCAAAGTGTGCGACATTCCACTCTTCCTTTTGACGGTTGAAAAAGTGCACCGTCCGGGTACCTAAATTACACTTCTTTTTGTTGCATTTTCAGTGTAAACATACTACTCGCACTACTTACACTACAAAATGACATAGAATAGTGCAGAAGTGTGTGGTTTGGGACGCACCTATGGCTCGTAGTCCTACTGCCTCACAGGTAGAAAACATTTACATTAAATTAACATTAAGTTCATTTAATTTTGGCACCTGTCCATTCAATTAATTACTTCAAATTAACACAAAATGAGTGTGCAAAAATAATGTTTTGTAGTCACTGGGTACTAAACTTAGAACAACACCTGGTGTGACATACAGTATTGAACTATTCTAGAAGTAGGCCTACCGCATAGAATGAAAATGTCTTGCTTTCACTTTATTTCCATTAAAATATGTCCTATGCTGTCATTCTTATCTGTTTTTTGAAGAAAAAAAAAAAGAAAAAAGAAAAACTACTTTTCATGCCAGCCACATGATGTCACTGTTGCTTTAACTTCACTCTTATGAATGTTTTATTATTATTATTATTATTATTATTATTTATTATTATTTATGTATTTATTTATTATTATTATTATTGCTGAGAACGGGAACATACAAAAATTAAACAAAATAAATAAAATAAAAAATATAAAAATAAGAGGGCCATTATATCACATAAAAATGATCATATAAAGAGCCAAAAAACAGAGCAAATTCTAACAGTCCTTATAGCTTTCTTATTAACAGATACTGAGAACACATTTAAATAATTTTCCATTTCTTTTAAGAAGACAGGTTTACAGTTTGAAAATGTGCATTTGTGAATGTAAAATTTGCTTAGTAATTTTTTTTAAATTAATAACAAAACAGATATTTTCTTTTGTGGGGTCTGAGTCAAAATACCCAAATATAAAGTTTCTCATATGTATTGAGAAGCCTGGCAAAATCTTACACTTGACAAAAACACCAATATCATCCCAAAGCTTCTGAGTGTAGTGACATGACCAAAATAAGTGTACCACTGTTTCATCAGTGTTCAGACAAAAAGAGCATGTTAAATCAATTTCAGCTCTTAACTTTTGTATATATTTCTTAGCAGGGTAAAACCTGTGTATCAGCTTAAAGGAAACTTCTTTCACTTTGTTTGTGAGAAAGAATTTTTGCAATTAAGGTAAACACTCTTATGAAAATATTCGAGACTGTCCTCGCTGCAGACTGTATTGCGATGACGTAGTAGATTTAATCCACTACGCACTCGACTTCAGTGACGTATTGAATGTTTTTAATGTGCATGCGCACAGCTTCATATTATATTTGATTCTCTTGACAATATTATATTATTTAGTGTTGTCAGTGCGGCATATAGCCTATAAGCAGTTTTGTTTTACAGGTTATATTAGCCTAGTGGCTACTAAAAGTTAGTAGTTTAACCACTGCACAGCTTTAATGTTTAAATTCATCCATATAACAAATGTAATTTTTTCTCTGGCAGCTCCAAAGTTTGGTGTTTATTTGAAATTCTGGATATACGCACCGTTTTGTATTTTATCTCCACGAAACTACTTGTGCAGTGTTGTAATCGACCATTGCAGGATGCATAAACGTTTTCTTCTTTTTATTCTTGTCATCTTAAGTATAAGACATGTTATACTAAAATAAGATTTTAATCCCAAATCAAATTAAAGAAGAAATAGGACGATATAAAAATGTGTATATATTAGTTATCATCTATACCAAACAAATTCACTCCAAATAGTCAGCAGCCTCCCATATTCTTTAAAAGACTGAAATTCCCGAAGCTCAAAAGTTATTAATATGCTATACTATACTATTAACATTCAGAAACCGTTGTTATTAAAGACAACCGTTAAGTGAACTGCAGCCAGCTACCTGTTGCTCGTGCTCGCGCGCACACACCATAAGGGTCGCCAGCATCGACCAAAACAATGACGTAACGTACAAAGAGACTGAACGTGATTCACTGACATCATGCTGACAGATGAGGTAGCATAATTTAAATTACACAGTTATGATTGTTTTACTACAAACTTTGAGACTGTATATTTTATTTGACTCTCCAGTGCTGGAACAGGGCTAAAACAAAGTGTGGATATAGGTCTGACTATGCGAGACTTTAGTTTTAAGTAATCACTTTTCTTTGCATGATACATAGGCTATCGTATAAATGCAGTCAATGTCGGCGTTAGCTAGCGAGCTTTATCAATAGCTGTTAGCTAAATTTGGTGGATGATGACAGTAGCTGTTTATAAAATAGATTGTACATTATACATATTGTAACAAGGAAGGACTGGAACTGGATTCTTCAAACACAGGTAGGGAACTTTTAATTGACCACTTCTCTGGTTTACAGCTTCACAATAAAGTTCTCACCCAGTCTCTCTCTCGATCTGGCGCTGGCATGGTCCTTTTATGCTGCTCTCCCCAATCTCACTACAATTAGAGACAGGTGTTAGTCATAATTTGGCTCAGGTGTATGCACCCTTACCACTCTCTCTCAGAGGCTCGACCACGCCCCCGCTGCCACAAATGTGTTGACACAATTCAGTATTGATGTGATTCCATCATAACTGTCATTTTGAGATATCGATGTGCTATTGTTTTATAATAATAGATTGTATATATTTTCTGTATAACCAAGTTACGTTACACTAATGAATGGAGCTTTTTGCATTATCTTGAACATTGTCTAACATTCATTTCATGTGTTATTGTAGTTTATCTTGCTGAATAATTACAGATGAACATTATGTCAGTTACTGTGAATCAGCATATCTGACATTTAGTATAAAGAGAAGATCGTTGAAATTATTTGAAAGTTATGAAGCAAGGTAGCTTGCAATTCGTCAGCGTTAGCAGGCAAGATCAAGTTAGCTAAAATTACCCAGATCAATCCTTATGGCACTATATTTCACATGCTTTGCAGTTATGTAAGCTTACCTGTCCAGTTAGAAGAACGCCAATTCAGGGTCGATGAAGGTCCCTCCAGGAATCAAATGCCCTGCCGATGTTCACTCTAGTTTTTGCTCGACCACGATCATGTTCCTGCTTAGCCAGACGGGATTCAGCAGCTAATTTTTTTAAAGTTTGTGTAGGAGTTGGTGTTGTGCTGAGAGCTGGACGTTTGCTGGATTCCATCTCAAAGATAACATTATCTAGTGTTGCAGACTGTCTGTTGTCGCTGTTGAATAACGGAAGAGAAGCTATCACTGTCTGAGGCAAGGCTCTCGGGAGCATGCATAAACGTCACATCCTTTGGATTTTCCCGGCAAAAGCGACCTGCTCCCTTCGCATGAAAATCAGTCTACAGGCTTTAATAGGCAACCTAGGAAGTCCGGGAAGGCTAATTTTTTTAGTTGCGTTACAAGCCGTTCACACATTGGCAAAAAAAAAAAAAAAAAAATGGGGAATATACATAAAAAATGTTACATATTGTACCTTTAAGGAAATACAGTCATTATTGCACTCTTTCACTTTTTATTTACACATAACGCTATATACTGTACATACTGAGTCAAATGTTTGCTTTAAAAACATCCAGTAGCCTTTATCACGGCTCCGAATGTTTTAAATCCATTAAAACATGGATATAATCCACTTGGTAATGGATGTCCGTGACATAGTAGCTGAAATCCACTACGTCATTGTGCTACAGTCCGCAATGAGGACCTCTTGGGAATATCTGGAGACTTCTAGAGAGCTGAAAATATGCCATACATTAATACTATGGAAAGACAGTTCTTCCACCCTGATCTGGGAGTTAAACCCAGCTAGACAATGATATGTCTTTGTCAGGGACAGATTAACCACCGGGCCGATGGGGCCGTTGCCCAGGGGCCTCTAAACCCAAAAGGCCCCGAGCTCTAAATCAATTATTTATTTAGTTTGAGATATCTATTATAAATCCAAATGGCAGCCTTATGTGAAATACCATTTGTTTGGCCAAATGCATGCAGGACAACAGCAGTGCCGTAAGGGCTGGCTCAAATCACAGCAAAGGCAGCTAGTAGCGGCACTTCCGGTGGCAAGCTCAGCTGCAGCTGCTGCAGTTTGTGGTGGGGGTATTGGGGGTTAGGTGCGCCGAGATGGTATGGTCATGTGCGGCTTTCGTTGCGGTCAAGGACAACGGTTATTTCATTAATTACTTATAATAAATTATCCCCGACATGGAGACAGGTTCAGGATCTAACGGAAAATGATACTGTGTACTTTTCTACACTTCAGACAGGTGAGCTGTTACACACAAATTCACAGTTTATAAGCTGCGGTCAAATTATTTGTTACAAAGCGGCTGTCCTCAGATTCAGTCTTGAGCTCAATCACAGCTGTTTTGGGATATTCTTTTACTGTTCGTAAAAGTCTGATCCGCTTAGGCTACTTAAGTCTACTAAAGTGCGAAGGGGTGCGTTCCCACAACTACATATATATGGCCTCTCTAATCATTAAAGTATAGCAACAAGTAGACAATGAAATTTTTTTTGTTGTATAGTAAGTGGTTGTGATTTTATGAATGGTTCATAATGTCTTAAAAGTGAGTTGATGGGTTGGGGGCCTGGGTAGCTCAGTGAGTAAAGATGCTGACTGCCACCCCTGGAGTCATGAGTTCAAATCCAGAGCATGCTGAGTGACTCCAGCCAGGTCTCCTTAGCAACCAGATTGGCCCAGTTGCTAGGGAGGGTAGAGTTACATGGGGTAACCTCCTCGGGGTCGCTATACAGGTGCATCTCAATAAATTAGAATGTCGTGGAAAAGTTCATTTATTTCAGTAATTCAACTCAAATTGTGAAACTCGTGTATTAAATAGATTCAGTGCACACAGACTGAAGTAGTTTAAATCTTTGGTTCTTTTAATTGTGATGATTTTGGCTCACATTTAACAAAAACCCACCAATTCACTATCTCAAAAAATTAGAATACATCATAAGACCAATAAAAAAAAACATTTTTAGTGAATTGTTGGCCTTCTGGAAAGTATGTTCATTTACTGTATATGTACTCAATACTTGGTAGGGGCTCCTTTTGCTTTAATTACTGCCTCAATTCGGCGTGGCATGGAGGTGATCAGTTTGTGGCACTGCTGAGGTGGTATGGAAGCCCAGGTTTCTTTGACAGTGGCCTTCAGCTCATCTGCATTTTTTGGTCTCTTGTTTCTCATTTTCCTCTTGACAATACCCCATAGATTCTCTATGGGGTTCAGGTCTGGTGAGTTTGCTGGCCAGTCAAGCACACCAACACCATGGTCATTTAACCAACTTTTGGTGCTTTTGGCAGTGTGGGCAGGTGCCAAATCCTGCTGGAAAATGAAATCAGCATCTTTAAAAAGCTGGTCAGCAGAAGGAAGCATGAAGTGCTCCAAAATTTCTTGGTAAACGGGTGCAGTGACTTTAGTTTTCAAAAAACACAATGGACCCCAAATCATCACAGACTGTGGAAACTTAACACTGGACTTCAAGCAACTTGGGCTATGAGCTTCTCCACCCTTCCTCCAGACTCTAGGACCTTGGTTTCCAAATGAAATACAAAACTTGCTCTCATCTGAAAAGAGGACTTTGGACCACTGGGCAACAGTCCAGTTCTTCTTCTCCTTAGCCCAGGTAAGACGCCTCTGACGTTGTCTGTGGTTCAGGAGTGGCTTAACAAGAGGAATACGACAACTGTAGCCAAATTCCTTGACACGTCTGTGTGTGGTGGCTCTTGATGCCTTGACCCCAGCCTCAGTCCATTCCTTGTGAAGTTCACCCAAATTCTTGAATCGATTTTGCTTGACAGTCCTCATAAGGCTGTGGTTCTCTCGGTTGGTTGTGCATCTTTTTCTTCCACACTTTTTCCTTCCACTCAACTTTCTGTTAACATGCTTGGAAACAGCACTCTGTGAACAGCCAGCTTCTTTGGCAATGAATGTTTGTGGCTTACCCTCCTTGTGAAGGGTGTCAATGATTGTCTTCTGGACAACTGTCAGATCAGCAGTCTTCCCCATGATTGTGTAGCCTAGTGAACCAAACTGAGAGACCATTTTGAAGGCTCAGGAAACCTTTGCAGGTGTTTTGAGTTGATTAGCTGATTGGCATGTCACCATATTCTAATTTTTTGAAATAGTGAATTGGTGGGTTTTTGTTAAATGTGAGCCAAAATCATCACAATTAAAAGAACCAAAGACTTAAACTACTTCAGTCTGTGTGCACTGAATTTATTTAATACACGAGTTTCACAATTTGAGTTGAATTACTGAAATAAATGAACTTTTCTACGACATTCTAATTTATTGAGATGCACCTGTAATGTGGTTCTCGTTCTCGGTGGGGCACGTGGTGAGTTGTGTGTGGATGCTGCGGAGAATAGCCTGAAGCCTCCACACGCACTATGTCTCTGCAGTAATGTGCTCAACAAGCCACGTGATAAGATGCGCAGATTAACTGTCTCAGACGTGGAAGCAACTGAGATTCGTCCTCCGCCACCTAGATTGAGACCTGCCTTTGTTTGTGGCAGCTGCCTCTGGCCTGCCTCTGTTTGTCAAATCTGTAAGTCAGTCAAACTGTAAGTGTGATGATAACACCTTTTGATTCATTATCACAGTTTGTTATGCAGAGGAAAGTAATAAATCGCAAATGCTACGTATAGGCTGATATCTTTTTTTTTAATAAAAAATGCAGTGCAATATTACTGTGATTACTTGTCTTTTAAATGCTATTACTTCTAAGTGTTTAAATCATGATCATATTAGGGGATCTACATTAATGCTACACCCTTTTTCAACCTTGACATTATTATTATTATGTTGTTGTTTTTTTCAGACCCTGATCAGCACAACACTACCAGGTCTAGGGCCACAACCTGCAGCACCATCTACAGGTACACTATCTACAGAGTGCAAAATGACAGGGTGTGAGAGGCTTTAGGCCTTGCTGCTGTTATGTGGAGTACAGTTAGGATAAAACAGGAACCAGGAAAAGTGGATGTCTTCACTCTTTAAATGAATTCAGTTAACTAACCATGACTCCATGGAAAGCAATATTGATACTGGGTGGATTATCCTTTTCAAATACAGTAAATTGTACTTAAATGGAAGCTATTATCAAAACTGATTTACAATTTTGCGTTTCTCAGGCTAACCAGTTAACTGATTATTTTTTTAGCAGTAATTTCAAGTAGATCTCCTCCAAGCTTGCTAGTTTCAGGTTGTACAGATTCATGATGCTACAGTTTTAAATGGAGCCAGGACAAGAGCACACACCAGTTCTATATGAAGTTCCTGCTTTGGCTTCCAGTTAGTCTGAGTATATAGTCTCTTTTAAGATCTTATTGTCTGTTTTTAAATCATGCACTTTCCCCCAGGCTTTATAGTTGATATGCTGCCAAAATATGTTTCTTGTAGAGCCCTCGGATCCAGAGACTTACTGATCACAATGACAACACATCAGACTGGGAACACACCTTCTGTATTTTTGTACTCTAACTCTTTAATATAATCTCTCTGGATCTGATGACAGAAACATTAGTTGAGGTTTAATCACTGGTTTAAACTAAAAGATTTTCAACCTTTTTCTTTTGCATAATCCATAATATACATGATTCCCACTGTATTAAGAGATCTCAGTACAAATTCTTCAAAATATTATTACTTAATGGTTTTAATTGTGACTATCTTCTTTTAATGTTTTTATACTTTCACTGTCCATTTATCTGCACTTTTTGTTTTATTACCTTCTTATATTTTACTGTAAAATACTATAACTTTCTATGAGTACTGGTTTTGTTTTACTATTCATGTCAACTAGCACCCATTTGCTGACGTTTGCTCATGTCAATAAGCATCTGCTATACTATTGAATAATAATTCTAATGAGTTCCTGAAGTGTTCTACAACTCCTGGATATAGCTAAATATCCTCATGACAGTCTGGTTGCTGCAATTCGGCCATCTCCTGCAATATGTTTCCCACAATGCAGTAGTCACAGGAGGAGGGGCTCCCTATATCTCTGCCTGCTCCACTTGTGTCTGTACTTTGTACGTGTTACCTCACCAGTTTACAATAATGCACATGTAACCACATCGACAATCAGACATGAAATATTCCCCCAAGGCAGACATAATTTATATGTTTGTGTGTACATTGGTGTTTTATTATTTTAGTTTATTCTGTATTGTGTATTGTGTGTTTTGTGTTAATTGTTTGGTGATGGATCACATTCATTATGACTGTTCTGATATGAAGCAAGTCGTATGCTGGAGTAACAAATTTGTATAACATACTATGTGCCACCCTGTAAATATTATGATAGCACACATTATTCTTTGTTGCACTGACAGGTTTCACACTTAGTGAGGCTTGTTTTTCATGGTCTTTTTATTACATATCTTACAAGCATATCTAAATTTGTTTATGGTATTTCACAACACATAATTTTTTAATATTCACTTTACCAAGATGTATTTTTATTTTATTATTTTTTTAAAGCATTACGCTAAGCATTTCTAATTTGCCATGGTGTATGAAATGTGCCGCATACATAAACTTTCTATTGCCCTATTATGAATTATCTGAATACAGTCTCTGTAATAAAAATGAATTGAAATGGTTGCCAGATGTGTTTCTACTGTCACTTTGTATAATTTAATGCTCAACCCTGATTGAAAATTACGTGCATTGTTTTGTGTTGTTTGTAGGGTGAAGTGTTTTCTCTTAATTTATCCATAAAACATTTACACAAAGTTCTTCATAACACAATAGGCTTCATTTTTGGAAACCTAGTGCACGTTGTGTTATCATTTATGATATAGAGGTGGCAGGACAGAAGGAACATCAAAGGCAAAGTACTAAAATATTTGTCTGAAATGTAGCCTTTGACAATTTTGGAAATTGTTACTACATAGTTCCCAGATCCGATTGTTATAAGAAAATGTGTGTTTCAGAGATGTAATTTCCTGCATTCTGGTGAATTTTTTAATTCATGTGAATCACAATGTAACCTACGAACAGCAAATACATTTTGGGACAAATAGTTTCTTGAAAGAAAAGTAGTTCTCCTCAGATTAGTTGTGGTGATGAAGGAATCATATACTGTAAATAATAGCAATAAAAGTTCTTAATACTAAGAATTACCAGTACATTATTTTTAATATGATCATATTGTATTATAGGTATGATACAATCAAAATACTGCAGTTCATATTTTATCATAATTGCTTGCAAGTCCCCTACAGTGAGTTCTTAAAATGTATGTAGCACAGACATTGTTCTGTCATCATCACTGAGAAATTTTGCATTGATAATGCATTGAAATTAACTGATCCAATGGAATAAAGTCTGCTTGAGAGCAAACAATGTATTCTAATAGGCTATTGTGTACCAAAACTGTAGCTAAACAAACATCCATTCTTTCTTACCACCAACTCACTTTTAAGACATTGTGAACCATTCGTAGAATCAGTAGGATAGTCCCTTCTTGTGAGCAAAGATGTTTCTGTTATGGAAATGAATGGGTTAAAAAAGACAGTGGCCAGAGGTGAACGACCCTTTAAATAGTCCAGGAGAAGAGATGCTGGTGCAGGTGAGGGGAGAAAGTTCACCCAGAAAGTCCCATAACACAATACCTCAAATAAATAATTCATAATAATGACACCAGATCTGCTGTCTGTGTTACTGACAAAAAGCACTGAAAATTCTGTCCATGTGTGATGATAACTTTTCTAACTACAGCCACTTACTCTACAATAAAATGTGTTTTCCACAAACAGCGGCAGCTGCCGTAGAAGATCAGTGGCATCTCCCACAAACACCGGAAGCTCACTGGCAGCAGCCACAAACAGCGGTAGATGCCGTAGAAGATCAGTGGCAGCTGCCATAGAAAATCAGTGGTTGCAGAGTTTGCCACCGGAAGTGCCGCTAATAGCTGCCGCTGCCGTGATTTGAGCTTGCTGTCTTTCCGGCAGCGCGAGCACAGACACTTGAGTTCACGCTCTGGGAATCTGTGTCTCACAGGTGCAGCGCGTTTATTTGAAGGACTGCAAAGAACAGCTTCTGATTTACAAAACACCTCCAAACACAAAGATAAGGTGCAGTTTACCCTGGCTGTGTATAAATCTGATGGCTGAAATTCATATAAGCAACAGAATTCGTGCAACAGTATAAAGGACTTTAAAATGTTTAAGTCCTGCATGCATTTAATGTTTAATTATAAAGCGAAAGATGCCTTGATACCCTAAATATGTGCGCGGTAACCTTTTGTAATATTTGGCTAACCGTGAGAGTTCACAAATGGTTATTTTGTTATTTGTCTGAACTGGGGAATTAAGAATGTTTATTGCCAAGGATGCATCAAACACGATGTCAGATAGCAGGGAATAAAGTGCACAGTGAGCTATGAGCCTAAATAGCACAACAGGCCTACATAAATCTTCAAATGATAAAATCATATTAAAGTCGAACAAAAATAGCCTAATCTCTGTTACTGCCTGCAGCATAGTAGGCCTATTCTTAATCAGTGTAAAAATGCGTAATTCTGCCCAGGCAGGTTCACTTTCCATGAGGTAGCGAACATTACGGTTTATAAGACTTCTTTGGGATGCTTTGCTTTTAAACGATTCAGCATTTAACTTGTGTAATTATTGTCTGCACACCAGAGCAAAAGGGGGAAAAACACGCACCGTTTATCAAGCGCTGAAACTTTGACAGGTAAAAAAAACACTCTGGAATCAAGTGTAACAGTCACATTGACCTCTTTGCAACCTGAACCTCATCAGAATGTCGATTTGTGACACCAGCGTTGATAAAGCTCGATGCATCGCAAGTTGCGCAACAAATGGTGAAACAAAACACAGGTGTCTTGAGATGCATTAATAAATATTGAAATTCTTTTTAAGTTAACAGTGTCTAAAAAAATGCGACGGTCCTGCACAACAAATTGTAAAACAGAACGCATGTGTCTTGAGATGCTTTTATAAATATTAAAGTTCTTTTAAACTTTGTGAGTTGTGGCACAACGATCAAAGACGTCCGTCCAGTGCGTGTTTACATGGCCTTGATGCACGTGTGAACAGCCCGTAACTTGCTCTATAGCCTACTTGTAAAACTGACCCGAACTTAGCCCAAAACCTGTATGTTTGTCGGGTACTGTCGGACTCAGATCGGGTTGAAGACCTCTAAACACGTGCAGAATAACTGAATAGTGATTTTGGTATTTGAATACCATGCACATCCCTATTAATAACGCATGAATTTGGATCGGTTCATAATTTAAAAGTACATATATATAACTGGCCGTATAAGACATTGCTCCAAACTTTTCTTTCGTCAATTTGAAAAATCCAACAAAATCTGGCAAGCGTCCTGTAGCACATAAAGGTGAAAGTAGTCATGTGACACGTCATGGGGGGCCTCCATGGTGTACCGGCCCATGGGCCTCTCAGTTCTTAATCCATCCTTGGTCTTTGTTGATCCAAACCAAACATGATCCTTCACTGTTACATAACAGACATTATAAATCAAAAGTGACCTTGTCTAGTAAGGTCAATATTGATTCAATAGCTGTACAATATATGTGTTCACAGCCGTGCTGACATTTGGGATCATTTTAAACAGGAATCGGCCTGTTTTTTTTCCACAGTGTATTGAGAATGACAACTTTTCATTATACTAATTGAATTTGGAGCATCTGTAGGCTTTGAAACGAGGTTGTCTTCCTGATAGACCATCTGTGGTTAATTCTCCAAAGCACTTGTGCAGATTTCTTGAAGGCTATTTCTCGAAGGTAGTTTTAAAGACAAAATACTGTTGTGAAGGAGAAATATGAATCAGATTGTTTTATAATGGCTGACAAGAACCCTGTTTACTGGATGCCATTTTGACAAGCATTTTAACACTTTAGTTTACTTTAATTTGGTTGTGATATTTTATTGTAAATTTTTTATTAAGGTGCTCAAGAACATGAAAAAACAAAACAAAACAAAAAAACAAAACAAGGTATAGACAATGAATATTATATAAAGATATACTGCCAATAAATGCACAGGTTTGCCAAACCATAGGAGTTAAAAAATGGAGTAATATTTTGGTTTGTTCACACCTAAAACCAGTTGGATCGCATCAGAGGGCATGGATTGAACCACAGGAGTCTCATGGATTACTTTTATGATGCCTTTATATGATATTTGGACCTTCAGAGTTCTGGCAACCATTCACTTGCATTGTATGGACCTACAGAGCTGAGCTATTCTTCTAATCTCTAATCTTCATTTGTGTTCTGCAGAAGAAAATAAGTCATACACATCTGGGATGTCATGAGGGAGAGTAAATGATAAGAGAATTTTCATTTTTGGATGAACTATCCCTTTAAAATTCTTGCTTTTAAGCTTTATTTGAACTACTATCCAATTACAATTTATCTAGACTAAATATATATATGAAAAATGCATTTCCAAGATCTTTTTCTTGTTTTAAGCATTACTAACTTGAGGGTTTATGCTTAAAACAAGAAAAAGCAATTTGCCAATAAGAAAAAAGCAGTTGTCAATATCTTAAACAGTTTTGCTTCTCAAGTAAATGCATCTTATTTTAGATATGTTTGGAAAACAAGACAAAATTACTGACTAAGAAAATAATTTCTGCAGCGTAACTGGAAGTAATTGGTACATAAAGTGCCACACATACTCACAAACACACAAACTAGCAGGGCTTCCTGACCGTTAGTGTAGGAAAATATTAAGTAACACTGACACAAAGCATACTGACTAGCAGTAGCTCCAGATGTGTAATTCTACAAAATATTGTAAGAGTAATTGAGTTTCTCTTCCTCAAAGCATTATGTGGCAGGGTCACAGCGCACTCTGCCTGTGCCTGCTCAGGTCAGTGCTCAGGGTGGAAAAGACTTAAACCCTGCCTTCCACAATAGCATTGAGGCCAGCAGATGAAGTGTGCATAATGTTTCACATTAAAAAAAAATGATCCTTAGGGATTTGTCTGCAGGAGCCCTCTGCACACAGCAAAATTACAACTATTTAACAGCTGGAAAAGTAAAATTTTGGCCAGGCTGCAAAATACTGTATACCCTTTTCCTGAACAAGAAAATTAGAAAGGTTTTTTTCTTGGATCTGTAGAGGGCGTTGTCGTTTTTGTGCATTTATCTTGCATCAGCCAATGGCTTCAATTACAGTTTACAAATATGATAATTTTGCAATGTCAAGATTATTACTCCATTTATGACCTTAAAAAGTTCCAGTTCCAGTTCCAGTGCCTCAGGCTGCATAGGTTTACTTCATGCCTCTAGCTTCACTTATTTCCTCAGTCTCTATTTTTCCAAGCTATCGTTGACATTTTCATTAGGCTGAGGTAACTTCCTAGAGGGGCCAGTTTAGTGTTTGGTAACTCTTGGCTTCAGCGTCCTTTTTCTTGGTTAAAAAAAAAAAAAAAAAAAGGCAATATTTTTAGGTGCACTGCGCCATTTCTGCTGCATCTATGGTCATATGTGTCAGTGTATGTCCAAGATGGCATGCATAAAAGAAATACTGAGTGCACTTTTAAAAACAGCCAATTATCAGGGCCGAATATTTTCTGTCAAAAGGGGGCAGAAAAATATGTCAGACAATTAGTTTACAATTGTGCTGTGTGTGAAAGAAAATGTCTTTTAAGTAGAATTACTTTGAAATGGGTGACAATGACAGTAGAGTTGCAATTTGTACATTTGCACTGCTAGAATTTCACAAGGTGGAACTACCGTAAAAACATTTGATTACTCACCTTAAAGCTCAACACAGCCATGAATCTGACAAGTTTGCTAAAGCGGAGGGGGCTGCATAAGGTAAAAAGAGAAAAACTTCATCACTCAGAATCAGTTAATGTGAGTTAAAGGGATAGTTCACCCAAAAATGAAAATTCTCTCATCATTTACTCACCCTCATGATATCCCAGGTGTGTATGACTTTGTTTCACCAGCAGAACACATTTGAAGGAAAATAGAAAAATATCTTAGCTCAGTAGGTCCTTAAAATGCAAGTGAATGGTGATCAGCCATTTGAGGCTCCAGAAATCACAGACAGTCAGCATAAACGACATCCATATGACTCCAGTGGTTAAATCAATGTCTTCTAAAGCGGCATTATCACTTTTTGTGTGTAAAAAAACTATAAACCATTGCTTCCGGTGAGCAGCAGTATACACATTCACGAGAGCACTGAGTTCACGTGGTCTCTCGTGTGACAAATTCACGTTGACATGTTATGCACGTAATCTGACATTCTTCTCTCGGTTGAGACATCCAGGATAAGCACACAAATGCACCATTGTGAGTGAACAAAGAGATACAAATACAGATCTAATCTAAAACCAACGAAGCTTCTGTAGAGCGTTCCTCTTGTTCAGCTGTAAACATACTACTGCTGACTGGAAGTGATGGTTTATAGTTAAAAAGTATTTAAATATTGATCTTTTCCGCACCAAAAGCAATGTATAGCTTTAGAAGACATTAATTTAACAGCTGGAGTTGTATTGATGATGTTTATGCTGACTGTCTGTTCTTTTTGGAGCTTCAAAGGTCTGATCACCATCCACTTGCATTTTAAGGACCTACTAAGCTATGATATTTTTCTATTTTTCTTCAAATGTTTTCTGCTTAAGAAAGTCATACACACCTGAGATATCATGAGGTTGAGTAACCCTTTAAGAACTTTAAAAAATGTAAACATCTATTACAACACCAATTTAACGTGAGCCTGACATAGGCTATTCAAAATTAAATTAATGTGGGTTAAGAATGATTAGAAATGTGTTTTTTTGTTTCAGTGTTTTGTTTACAACTGAGACCAGTTATACTGAAACATAGAAGACATTTAGAAACATATAGAATTAGTTTTGAATCAAGGTAGAATAAAAAAAGCAGAACCACCAAACAGTATCAGTAAATGTTATTCTAAATGATTAGATATATTGGTATAAGCACACAAATTTCATATTGGTGTATCCCTATTTCAAACAGGCTTCCAAACTCCCATTTTGCCATTGTTTGACAAACAGATAGTCCCGCCCCAAACTCACGCCATAGCCAATGCTGCTTTGTGGACGGAAGCCCAAAACGTGGGCAAAATATGCGTTTTCAAATGAAAATGTATTTTTGTGGATGTGGCCTAAGTTGAGCAGAGAGAAACATCTGATTAAGTAAGAGGAAAAGCCTGAAAGTGTATTCAGAGAAAGAATGAGAGTACAGGAAATACAGTGCATCCGGAAAGTATTCACAGCGCTTCACTTTTTCCACATTTTGTTATGTTACAGCCTTATTCCAAAATGGATTAAATTAATTATTTTCCTCAAAATTCTACAAACAATACCCCATAATGACAACGTGAAAGAAGTTTGTTTGAAATCTTTGCAAATTTATTTTAAACCTTCTATTCAATGACAAGGTCGATACGGTCGAATCTTCTTAGCAAATGGGTCCCTGCAGGTGTTTACTGTGGCGGTGAACCCCACAGCAATAATACAAACTGAGGAAAATGTCATGGTTACTTGTGTAACCTCCGTTCTTTGATGGAGGGAACGAGACGTTGTGTCGATGTAGTGACACTAGGGGTCACTCTTGGGAGCCCGAGACACCACTGGTCTTTGATAAAAGGCCAATGAAAATTGGCGAGTGGTATTTGCATGCCACTCCCCCGGACATACGGGTATAAAAGTAGCTGGTATGCAACCACTCATTCAGGTTTTATGCTGAGGAGCCGATACAAGGTCCGGCCATTTCAGCGGGTAGTTCAGCGTTGTGGCAGGAGGGACACAATGTCTCGTTCCCTCCATCAGGGAACGGAGGTTACACAAGTAACCATGACGTTCCCTATCTGTCACTCACTCAACATTGTGTTGATGTAGTGGCACTAGGGGTCCCTATACAAAACGCCACAACTGGCTGAACTGTGTTACGTGAACTGGCGGAGTGTGGTGGGCAGACTACTGTGTGCCTCATAGCCAGCACACCAGGTCGACACGTAACCTCCCCCAACATAGTTATGAGTGTCGAACGGCCATTTTTGGGGACAAGTCGACTACCCAAAAGATACAGACAGGCTTAACCCAGTCGTGGCTTCTTTTCCCCTTCTTTTTTCCACTCCCTAAAAAAGAAGGGGGATTATCCGACTGGGCCGCCAGGTCTAGTCAGGGGGTGTCCCTCCCAAGGGGAATACACTGCGGAGACCACACCTCGCCCAAAGAGAGGGGGGGATATTTAAGTGGAAAAATACATCGCATGGTCTTTCCAACCATGTGGAGAGTCTTCAAGGTAGATCCTACCCAATGGGGGAGGAGTTACTACAAACATGGAGACTTGGGCAGAGGGGCTCTGCCCAAGGAAGACACAGTTTGCCAACAGGGAAACGAATTAGCGGAAGATATATGTCACATGGGGTTAGCCTTACAGGGACCCGCCACATATGGAGCACCTACCCCAGAACAGGACTCTTAGTTTGCACGTGTACTGGGCCGGCAGCGAGTCTCTCCGAAAACTCGACTGCCACAGGGCTCGGAGGAAGTCAACCAGGGAACAAAGTTTGTGAACACTACTGGGAATTAATGGCACACGTCTTCAGCTCCAAGGGAGGTGGAAGGCGCTATGTGCAAGCGATACACCCGGCTGGCTATCCCGGACTTATCTGCTTGTGTTGCGTGCCACTACCTGGGACGAAACCGGTTCCACCTGGAGGTTGTAGAACCTTGTACAGGTGTTGGGTGTTGCCCAGCCTGCTGCTCTACAAATGTCTGTTAGAGAGGCACCCCTGGCCAGGGCCCAGGGAGCCGCAACACCCCTGGTAGAGTGGGCTTGTAGCCCTACCGGGGGTGGCATGTCCTGGGCGACATATGCCATAGTTATGGCGTCAATGAGCCAGTGGGCGATCCTCTGCTTGGAGACAGTGCTTCCTTTCCGCTGTGCACCAAAGCAGACAAAGAGCTGCTCAGAGATTCTAAAGCTCTGCGTGCGATCCATATAGATGCGTAAAGCGCGCACCGGACACAGGAACGACAGGGCTGGGTCTGCCTCCTCCTGGGGCAGTGCTTGCAGGTTCACCACCTGGTCCCTAAATGGGGTGGTGGGACTCACTGGGGGAAAACGCATATTTGCGCATGCCATGGGGCCAGCTGTGTGCCAGCGCATTTATGCCAAGGGGGTCTCGGTCAAGGCGTACCAGAGCAGGCAGTGGGGAGGACTCTTGGGAGGCGAACAGGTGCACCTGTGCCTGTTGAATCGACTCCAAGTCAGCTGGACCAACTGAGGGTGGAGTCTCCACTCTCCCCTGAGGGTAACCTGTCGTGACAGCACATCCGCTGTAGTGTTGTGGTTGCCCTGGATGTGAGTGGCTTGCAGCGACTTAAAGTGCTGCTGACTCCAGAGGAGGAGACGGCGGGCGAGTTGTGACATACAACGAGAGCGCAGACCGCCTTGGCGGTTGACATATGCTACCATTGTCGTGCTGTCTGAACTAACACATGCTTGCCCTGGATCGACAGCCGAAACCTCCGCAGGGCGAGCAGAATTGCCAATAACTCGAGGCAGTTGCTGTGCCAATGCAGTCGCGGACCCGTCCAGAGTCCGGCGGCTGCGAGCCGTGCTGGCCTCATACCCGTGGGTAAAAGGACCGAGGTGGGGAGCCTCTGGGGTGGCTTGCTTTCTTACGAAGGTGAGCCGCGACCGCAATGTTGCCATGGACGTCCTCGCAATGAGAACATGACCATCCACGAACGCTGTCTCCGCGTGAGCAGTGCCCAGACACGAAAGACAGTGATCGTGACTGTCAGAAGGTGAGAGATAGCGAGCGCAACCAGGAATAACACACAATCGGAAAAGCATCTTTAGAAAGACGCGTCTTTAAAAAGACATTCCGTGTGTGCCGCTCTTTTAGAGAAATATACTCTTTTATTTCTGCCGAAGTGCCCAGGGGCATTCTCTGCAGTGCACCAGGGCAGAGGGGGGAGAAGCTGCCGAAATGCGCCGTCAGATCCAGCAGAGGTGAATGAACAGTCGTGGGAATTCAGCTCAGTGAGCGTGACCGTTCGGCTCCGAAGAGAAAATCTGAATGAGTGGTTGCATACCAGCTCCTTTTATACTCGTATGTCCGGGGGAGTGGCATGCAAATACCACTCGCCAATTTTCATTGGCCTTTTATCAAAGACCAGAGGTGTCTTGGGCTCCCAAGAGTGACCCCTAGTGTCACTACATCGACACAATGTCGAGTGAGTGACAGATAGGGAACAGCTTTGTTTTCTGTTCTGTGACTTTTGTGACACACTTTTCTAAAGCTAAAAACTTGGTGTCACTTGAGAAAAATGTCTTTCTCAAGAGTGTCTCTGTGTATGTCGAGTCATTCAAATTGTCCTTTAGGGAGCTTCACATTTTAGTGTTGAATTTTTATTAAAGGCACACTTCGGGTGGTGAAGGACTATCATAGGCATTGTCGCAGGAGTGAGGTTAGTAGCTTATTATACTGTATGTATTTCACATTGTCATGTGTAATTGGTTAAATATGTTTTGTGCTCTGTTTGGCTGCAATAATTGATATGCTCTTTCTGAAATTTAGTTTGGAAGTTCATTTTAACCAAATATTTCAATGTAGTCCTATACATCACAAATACAATAACATTGATTAGGCACTTGCTGAACCTCGGGTATTCAAATCCATGGAGCTGCATAAGATTTATCCCAAAAAAACAAAAGCAAAAAAACAAAATAAATAAACCAGTTTCTCTTTCAGTTTGTCCAACAAGTGCTGGAGTGACAAAGCTGTTACATTAATAAGATTTCAATCTCTCCCTAGCAGTCAAAACACTCGCCTTTATTATGTACAAACATGGTGCCACATTGTCCACATAAGCTTTTAGCTTTCACTGCTGCTGCATGGCATGTCTCTTGTCCTTCACTCATCATTGTAATGCCTGAACAAGAGCGTCTTAGACAAGCCCAGGGACAAAGACATCAAATATTTACAAAGAGTGACATTAAAAATGTAGCAGTTTAAACAAGCATATGTCTCTCTCTTGTGTACTTAAGTGAGAAATCCTCACAAGAACATATTCTTATATTTACAAAGCAGACAATGTTTGCTGATTTCCCTCTTGGCCATCCTCGGTCCTTGTCCAGCTGTAAAAGTTACCACAGAGATTAGCACTGAATTACGTATATGAAATCCAGTAAAATCCTTTGAAATGCTCAAGGAATGGTATGACTTCAACAATAACAACCATTAAAGGAATATTCAATACAAGCTAAGCTCGATCGACAGCATTTGTGGCATAATGTTGATTACCACAAAAATACATTTTGACTGGTCCCTCTTTTTCTGAGTTACAATGAGGCACTTACAATAGAAGTGAATGGAGCCAATCTGTAAATGTTAAAATAGTCACTGTTTTAAAATTATATAGCTACAAGATATAAACATTATGCATGTTAACATGATTTTAGTGTAATGAAATCGTTTACTAACCTTTTCTGTGTAAAGTTATATCCAATGACGTTACGCTGTAAACCCTATTATTCCAGTGGAGTATACAATGATTTAAACAACTTGACAGCTCAAATAATACATGAGTTTTAACAAAAGAAATGTTATAAGTGTGGCGAGCAGGGCGGGGCCGAGCGGCGTCAGGGCAGAGCAAGGCCGGGAAGATAAATGGTGAATGAGTTTCACCTGTGTGCCACACCGGCAGGGTTGGGAGGGTTACTTTTGAAATGTATTCCACTACAGATTACAGAATACATGCTGTAAAATGTCATTTGTAACGTATTGTAAATACTTTGGATTACTTCTTCAGCACTGGTAGATTTTTTACTTTATTTTTTACAAAATAAATATAAAAAAAATAAATCAAATTGATCTTGTCATAAGGATTTTTAGATATTTTTACAGGAAAACAATACAAAAATTATTATCAAGAATAAGATTTTTGCCTAAAGTATGATCTAACGTGAATTTACTTGATAAAAAAATATGATTGTGGCTGGTAATGTGCATGTAAAATGGCTAGAAATAGCATTTTAGCTTAGCGTAAAGCTGAAAATTTACACAAGGTTTATTTCTGTTTCTTCTGCTCCAAACTTCAAACTTACTTCTCTGTCTGCTCATACATCATAAGAAAGTGTTTCATCGCTGTTCAAATGCACTTTGAATCGCATCATTTGTATGTATAAATGTTTTCCATCTGAAAGGACTAAATATTAAATGAAACAAATGACAATAAAATGCAAAGTAATCTCTTTAGTAATCAAAATACTTTTTGAATGTAACTGTATTCTAATTACCAATGATTTAAATTGTAACTGTAGTGGAATACAGTTACTTATATTTTGTATTTTAAATACGTAATCCCGTTACATGTATTCTGTTACTCCCCAACACTGCACACTGGTCTCGCGTTCCAGTGAGGGGCGAGTAAGCCAGTCCGGATGGCGCCCTGACCTGAATCGGGTGGTGGAGGAGTGTGATGAGGAGGGCATGTCCGGGCCGTGAGGATACACACCCGGCAGTGAGTTGTCTAATCAGTGAGAGAGAGATAAGGGAAGAGCTGGGGACACCGAGAGAGAGAGAGAGAGAGAGAGAGAGAGAGAGAGAGAGAGAGAGAGAGAGACACGAGAGACACCGCTCTGTGTGTGTGTTTATGTTGCTGTGTTTTGTTTTTGTAAAGTTTTGTTGTTTGTTACTCCAGTCCCCGCATCCTGCTTTCCCGAACTGTTACAATAAGCTTCACATTTCTGACATTTCTGACAAGAATTGGCCCCATTCCCTTCCATTGTAAGTGCTTCACTGTCACCTTGATTTTTGTCTCTTTTTAAAAAAGATTTAAAGAAAAATGATGCCATTTTAAAATTTTTTTGGTATAACCAACATAACATAAATATAGTCGATTGAACTGGTACAGAACCCGGGATATTCCTTTTAATATCAGCAACAGCTGTCTGCTGAATAAGCATTTAAAAGCATAAATATAATTCCTCACAGGTGCAGAATCCCCATTTCCTATAATGGTCCCACTGTCTTAATTGGGCAACAATTGTGCGGTAGGTGAAGGGGTGACGTTTCAACATTTGAAATTCTAATACTGCCCTCCCTCAGGGTTCCACAGAAGTTCTGAATGAAGACTCTAATTAAAGCCTCAGGGACACGTCGCAACACCAACTCTCAAAGCGACATGTCAGACACGAGAATTATGAATAAATTACCATGAGAAGATGAAAACAAGGGTTTCTCAAATTTCTCAAAAGTCTGAAGAATTCGGCACTTGTTGTTTTGGGCCAGAAGACAAAAAGAGTACCATCTTTTGATTCATAGAAAATGTAGGAGGGACCCATGTCTGAAGATTTGATAAGCTGATACAATGGGAATGATTACCATTAAATCTGTAGGAGACACCATCTGATTGGCCCTGTTGTTATTTGATTTGGACTTTCTGATGGTTTACGATGATCTAATGATATGTTTGCTCATACAGGTTCTCTGAGGGAGAATCTCAAGCATCTAATATTAATGGTGACTGGAAAGTAATAGGCTTATTAATGGCCAAAATAGTGAGCCACACACACACAGTGCATGCCCACTCTCCAACACATGCAGCCTTTTCCGGTTGTAACTTTTGTTAAGTGATGTTTAAATTATCGTTTGTGGGTTAGAGGGCCGTGATTTCCACAGTACTGATTTGAAAGCTGGTGATGTCTCAGACGCCTGTAGTAAATAGCCTCTCCCTATTTCCACACATTCATCAAGTCAGCTGAGAGGACTGTCAGTCGGCCTACTACGCAGAAATACACCAAATATTCACTGTAGAAATAACCATTATTAATGTTTCAAACTTCAGCCTCAAACTTTTCAAGAGAATACCCTGTGATGTCTTGGCTCTTGTGGACTCAGTTCTAAAGATGTCCTGATGTAAAGTTTTTCTATAAAGAAAGGAAAAGCGAAGAGATTATAAATATGTATTAGTGTATTAGTGTATGTATCATGTAAAGTGACACGGTAAAGTGCCAAAAGCATATTTTATCTGTCTTTTTCTTTCTCTTTCTAGCCTTCTCTCTCCTCTTTGGGTAGGAGTGGTATCTCAGGTGTCTTTGTTTGAGGTACAAAGAAAAATCTTTGAGCAGAGATGGAAGGCAATATGTGGGCAATGTGCTGACATTTGACCTTCCCATCAAAATCAGGAAGTAGTCACGCTTACACAATCAACGTAGAGTGCGATTCTGAGGTTGCAACTGATAGTTAGGTTTAGGGTTGGGGATTGTGTTATGGTGTATATAAATATGCATTCCTGTTGACTGTATTATATAATTTACAACTAAAAATAACTCACTTTTTGCACCACTCTGTGGAAGTTCACGCTTCAGCCACCTGAGGCAGTAGCTGGAATTTTGCAGCATAGACTGATTTCAGCTAAACTTCTGACTCATGCCATACATATGTCGTCAGAATTGCAGAGTGTGGTTTGTTGATACAGCATACTGTATCAAGAAAACTTGCTCTCAAAATTCGGTTGAAAGTCTTGGAAATTTGAAGCTGTAATATCTAATGTCTCATAATCTTCATTGTGCGGTTTGATAAAAAAACATGACTGTAGATTGTGCCTTAATTTATATATATACTATATATAGTTCCACACTGGCTAAAAAACAAGAATGTCATACCAAAATTAATTAACTATGTGTAATACAGGTCATGGTTTAAATTAGTAAACTGAGTACATGTTGGTGGCCAATGTTTAAACTAAAGGATTTTGTATGAACTGTAAGATTAATGAAAAAGTCTTTGAAGTCCTTCCTGAATTGTCTGTGAAATTGCAAGTAGATGCATTGTTTTTTGTTATTTGGCTGATGAAGTCTTTAGTTGGCAATTAATTTATTGTCTATGTATTCCATTTTAAGAGAGAGTGTAGTCCATCCTTTGACAATAGAAGTAACAGTCAGTGAGGGCTATTGCAGTGTGGCTGGAAGCTTGAGGCAGTTCATTTCCAGTGAAGTCCATCCTAAGTCCAAGGTTCAGGCAGTGACCAGTGAAGTATCCCATGTTTTGCGGTTGGAGTTGACAGAAGTTTATCCTCTGTGAAGTTCATCGTAGTAGACTGAAGTGATGTCTGGCTAGCATAGCCTGCAGTTAGTAGTCATCACTCAGCGACACTTAGCGGTGGGAGTATGACATCGGGCAGGACCGGAGCAATATCTGGCAAGCTATGGCTATGGTTGAGACGGGGAAACAAATAGTAAAATATTAGCATAGATGACAATCACGTTATTGCAGAGTTATAAAATATGAGTGTTTCTGGTTCTATGCAGACCTAACTAAAGCAGCATAACTATGAGTTGAGGGATAAATTAGGTGTATGCCCGGCTGAAGAGATGAATCTTTAGTTAAAACTTAAACTGAGAGAGTGTGTCTGAGTCCCATTCACTGCTAAGAAGGCTATTCCATAGTTTAGGAGCCAAATAGGAAAAGGATATACCTCCTTTTGTGGAATTTGTTATTCTAGGTATTATTAACAGGCTGAACTTTTACAATAGTAGTGAACGGGATGGATTATAGCGCAATAGAAGGTTGCTTAAGTATTGAGGAGCTAGACTATTCAAAGCTTTGTAGGTAATTAATGGAATTTTGAAATTAAAACGAAACTTAACAGGTAGCCAGTGAAGCAACGATAAAATGGGACTGATATGATCATATTTCTTGCCTTTTGAACCAATTGAAGTTTATTTATTGAACCTGCAGGACATTCTCCTAGTAATGCATTACAATAATCTAGTCTTGAGGTCATGAACGCATGAATTAGTTTTTCGGCATCAGAAACAGAGAGCATGTGTCGTTCATTGGAAATGTGATTTTCAAAGGACAGATTGCTATCAAATATAACACCCAAGTTCTTTGCTGCAGAAGATGACATAACAGTACATCCTTCGAGAGTCAAATTATATTTTAGCAGCTCATATTTAGAGGTCTTTGGTCCAATAATTCATATCTCTGTTTTGTCAGAATTGAGTAGAAGGAAAATTCAAGCCAGTCAATCTTTCATATCATTTATACACTCACTAACTTAGAGAATTGGGAAATTTCACAGAGTTTTGTGGAAATAAAAAGTTGGGTATCGTAGGTGTAACAGTGAAAACTAATTCCACAATTCCTGATAATGTCTCACAGGGGAATCATATAATGAGAAAAGTAGAGGCCCTAAAACGGATCCTTGTGGCACTCCATACTTAACTTTTGCTTGGTCCGACAATTCCTCGTTTACACAGACAAAGTGGTAGCAGTAGGATAAATAGGACCTAAACCAAGCTAATGCCTGTCCACAAATGCCAACATACTGTAGTTCTCAAGCCTATCTAAGATAATTTCATGATATATGGTGCACTAAGATCTAAAAGCAATAGAAGAGAAATGCAGCCGTGATCAGATGATAAGAGCAAGTAACTCTGATAAGTGCAGTCTCTGTACTATGGTGGGGCCTAAATCCTGACTGAAATCCTTCACAGATACCATTTCTCTGTCACTCACTCGATGTTGTGTCGATATAGTGACACTAGGGGTCACTCTTGGGAGCTCAAGACACCTCTGGTCTTTGATAAAAGGCCATTGAAAATTGGCGAGTGGTATTTGTATGCCACTCCCCCGGACATACAGGTATAAAAGGAGCTGGTATGCAACCACTCATTCAGATTTTCTCCTCGGAGCTGAACGGTCACGCTCACTGAGCTGAACTACTACTGTTCATTCACCTCTGCTGGATCTGACAGCGCATTTCAGCGGCTTCTCCCTCCTCTGCACTGGTGCACTGCATCGAACGCCCCTGGGCACTTCAGCAGAAAAAAGAGTGTATATTTTCTGAAAGAGTTTACTTCTCTAAAAGAGTATATTTCTCTAAAAGAGCGGCACACACGGAACGTCTTTTTAAAGACGCGTCTTTTTAAAGATGCCTTTCTGATTGTGTGTTATTCCTGGTTGTGGTCGATATCTCTCAACTTCGGATGGTCGTGATCGCTGTCTTTCTTGTCTGGGCGCGACCACACGGAGGCAGCGTTCGTGGATGGTTCATGTTCTCACTGCGAGAACATGACCATGGCAATGTTGCGGTCGCGGCTTGCTTTCGTAAGAAAGCAAGCCACCCCAGCGGATCCCCGCCTCGGTCCTTCTGCCTACGGGTATGAGGCCAGTGCGGCTAGCACTGGGGGCGATTTGGGGACCCCAATGGGATCGCCTCCGCCGGGGATCCCCCCGCGGACCTCCCATTCCCCAGCACGCTCGTCTGCCCCAGTTGGGCTTCCGGATGAGTCTGCTGGGTCCTGGCTTCTTGTTTTGGAGTCCAAGAGTCCTGGCCTCTTGTTCGGAGCCTGCAAAGATGATGAGCTCTCGAGCGGGCTTGTCCAGTCGGACACAGAAGCCTCAGATGGGCTCCCCCCCTCGGGGATGATTGCTCAGTCACAGGCTGATGCAGAAATGACAGACATGCTTTCCCGGGCGGCCACGAGTGTCAGGTTAGAGTGGAACCCTCTGCTCTCCCCTGAACCCTCACGGCTCGATGATTGGTTCCTGGGCTCACGGCGCCGCTCAAAGTAGCCACGCCCCGCTCCAGTACCTTTCTTCCCGGAAGTGCACGAGGAGCTGACGAAATCGTGGGAGGCACCTTTTACTGTCCAGCCCCGATTCTGCAGTTCCCCCGCCCTCACTACCCTCGATGGCAGGGCGGCCAGGGGCTATACGGTGATTCCCCCGGTGGATAAGGTGCTCGCGGTGCACCTATGCCCGCAGAGCGCCGCCACCTGGCGTGGACGCCCTAAGCTCCCTTCCAAGCCCTGTAGGTTCACATCGTCCCTGACGGCTAAAGCCTACAGAGCTGCTGGACAAGCTGCCTCTGCCCTGCACACCATGGCTCTCCTGCAGGTCCACCAAGCCAGGGCATTGAAAGAACTGCACGAGGGTAGTTCCGTCACAGATTTGATGCAGGAACTGCACTCGGCGACCGACCTCACTCTCCGATCGACGAAGGTCACGGCACGGTTTTTCGGGCGGATGATGGCCACATTACTGGTCCAGGAGTGCCACCTTTGGCTCAACCTGGTCGAGATGGGTGAGGCTGACAAGACACGGTTCCTTGCTGCCCCCATTTCCCAGGCTGGCCTATTCGGTGACACCGTCGAGGACTTTGCCCAGCAGTTCTCGGTGGTGAAGCAGCAGACGGAGGCTATCTGGCATATCCTGCCCTGGCGCGGCTCAAGATCCCACACCCCATCTGCTCATCACCAAGGGCATCCCCCTGCGATGACTGCACCGGCTCCGTAGCAGCCCGCCCCTTCGGCCCGGCAGATGCCACCCGTCTCACAGTTGGCCGCTAAGAACCCACTGAGGTTGTCAAAACGCCCCTGAGACGGGCGACCCAGGGACGAAGAAACCCACTCACCTGGAGCTGGTAAGAAGACCACTCCATCCCCCGGTGGAGGGCCGGGTGGAGAATCTTTTGTTGCCTTTTTGTTTGATTTCTCCGCATGCCCAAGTGGCTGCGGTACCCAACAGTTCAGCAAGAGCGGGTACCCAAGAGCGGTCTCCTTCTTCCCTGGGTCACATGCCTGGTGTGCACGGTCATCATCATGACTACCATCCACGGGTTTCTCCTTGCAGGATTGGCGCTCCAGCGGTGGTCTTCCCGCCCCTGAGCGCCCAGCTGTGGCACACAGCTGCCCCCAATGTGGCAGTCTCCATGGGTTACAAGGGCAGGCCTCTTCCTCCCCGTCCCAGGCTGTTCCGGGGGTGATCACAAGGAGCCAGGTAAGTGCTTTGATGTCCCTTGACTCAGCACGGCCACGACGTGATGTGGCACCTCAAGCTCCGCCCCGCCGCGAGGCCCCACCTGCCGGTATGTCCGACTACGTTGTCCCCTTGGTCCCCCTTGTGCGGAACTTGGATGCATGGCTTGCACTTTCCAATCCGTCGCGATGGCTGATCCGGACCGTCCGACTCGGCTACACGATTCAGTTTGCCAGGTGCCCGCCCAGGTTCAGCGGTATCCATTTCACCTTGGTCAAGGACAAAAACGCTGCTACCTTGCGCGCAGAGATAGCTACCCTCCTACGGAAGGGTACGATAGAACCTGTCCCTCCGGCCGAGATGAAGAAGGGGTTTTACAGCCCTTACTTCATTGTACCGGAAAAAGGCGGTGGGTTGCGGCCAATCTTGGACCTGCGAGTACTGAACCGGGCCTTACACAGACTCCCGTTCAAGATGCTGACGCAAAAACGCATTCTGGCAAGCGTCCAGCATCAAGATTGGTTCACGGCGGTAGACCTGAAGGACGCGTACTTCCACGTCTCGATCCTTCCTCGACACAGACCCTTCCTGCAGTTTGCATTCGAGGGTCAGGCATATCAGTACAAGGTCCTCCCTTTCGGCCTGTCCCTGTCTCTTTGCGTCTTCACGAAGGTCGCAGAGGCAGCCCTTCCCCCATTAAGGGAGGTGGGCATTCGCATTCTCAACTATCTTGACAATTGGCTAATCCTAGCTCACTCTCGGGACATGTTGTGTGCACACAGGGACTTGGTGCTCTCACACCTCAGCCGACTAGGGCTTCGGGTCAACTGGGAAAAGAGCAAGCTCCTCCCGGTTCAGAGCATCTCTTTCCTTGGTTTGGAGCTGGACTCAGTCTCTTTGACAGCACGCCTCACAAACGAGCGCGCCCAGTCAGTGCTGGCCTGTTTGAAGGCATTCAAACAGAAAACAGCGGTTCCACTGAAACTTTTTCAGAGGCTCCTGGGGCATATGGCATCTTCAGTGGTAGCCCCCTGCTCGGGTTGATGCATATGAGACCGCTTCAGCACTGGCTTCAGACTCAAGTCCTGAGATGGGCATGGCACCACGGGACACATCGCGTGGTCATCATGCCGGTCTGTCACCGTCTTTTCAGCCCTTGGACCGACCTCTCGTTTCTACGGGCAGGTGTTCCCCTAGAACTAGTCTCCAGGCACATCGTGGTCACGACGGACACCTCCAAAACTGTGGACAGGCCCGTGACTGCATTGGCACATCAACTGCCTCGAGTTGTTGGTAATTCTGCTCGCCCTGTGGAGGTTTCGGCCGTTGATCCAGGGCAAGTACATATTAGTTCGGACAGACAACACGGCAATGGTAGCATATGTCAACCGCCAAGGTGGTCTGCGCTCTCGTTGTATGTCACAACTCGCCCGCCGTCTCCTCCTCTGGAGTCAGCAGCACTTCAAGTTGATGCGAGCCACTCACATTCCAGGCAACCTCAACACTACAGCAGACATGCTGTCACGGCAGGTTACCCTCAGGGGAGAGTGGAGACTCCACCCTCAGGTGGTCCAGCTGATTTGGAGTCGATTCGGATGGGCACAGTTTGACCTGTTTGCCTCCCAAGAATCCTCCCACTGCCCGCTCTGCTACGCCCTGACCGAGGCCCCCCTTGGCATAGATGTGCTGGCACACAGCTGGCCCCCTGGAATGTGCAAATATGCGTTTTCCCCCAGTGAGCCTACTTGCACAGACCCTGTGCAAGGTCAGGGAGGATGAGGAGCACGTCATCCTGGTAGCACCCTACTGGCCCACCCAGACGTGGTTCTTGGACCTCACTCTCCTCGCGAAGGAAGGAAGGACCTCTTTCTCAGGGACGGGGCACCATCTGGCACCCGCGACCAGACCTCTGGAATCTCCATGTCTGGCCCCTGGATGGGACGCAGAAAACCTAAGCGGTCTACCACCCACGGTGGTAGACACAATCACTCAGGCTAGGGCCCCCTCTACGAGGTGCCTGTATGCCTTTAAGTGGCATCTGTTCGCTAAGTGGTGTTCTTCCCGACGGGAAGACCTCCAGAGATTCGCAGTCGGATCAGTGCTTTCCTTCCTGCAGGAGAGGTTGGAAGGGAGGCTGTCACCTTCCGCCTTGAAGGTGTACGTTGCCGCCATAACAGCACACCACAACGCAGTCGATGGTAAGTCCTTAGGGAAGCACGACCTGATCATCAGGTTCCTAAGAGGCTCCAGGAGGCTGAATCCCTCCAGACCGCGCCTCGTTCCCTCATGGGACCTCTCTGTAGTTCTTCAGGGTCTACAGAGAGCCCCCTTTGAGCCTTTGCAGTCAGCTGAGCTTAAGGCACTCTCCTTGAAGACTGCCCTCCTGACTGCGCTCACTTCCATCAAGAGGGTAGGAGACCTGCAAGCGTCTCTGTCAGCGAAACGTGCCTGGAGTTCAGCCCGGGCTACTCTCACGTGATCCTGAGACCCCGAGCGGGCTATGTGCCCAAGGTTCCCACGACCCCTTTTAGGGACCAGGTGGTGAACCTGCAAGCGCTGCCCCAGGAGGAGGCAGACCCAGGCCTGTCGTTGCTGTGTCCGGTGTGTGCTTTACGTATCTATTTGGATCGCACATGGCGCTTTAGAATCTCTGAGCAGCTCTTTGTCTGCTTTGGTGCACAGCGGAAAGGAAGCACTGTCTCCAAGCAGAGGATCGCCCACTGGCTCATTGACGCCATAACTATGGCATATCACGCCCAGGACATGCCGCCCCCGGTAGGGCTACGGACCCATTCTACCAGGGGTGTAGCGGCCTCCTGGGCCCTGGCCAGGGGTGCCTCTCTAACAGACATTTGCAGAGCAGCAGGCTGGGCAACACCCAACACCTTTGCAAGGTTCTACAACCTCCGGGTGGAACCGGTTTTGTCCCAGGTAATGGCACGCAATACAAGCGGATAAGCCCAGGATAGCCGGCCGGGTGTATCGCTTGCACATAGCGCCTTCCACCTCTTTTGAGCTGAAGACGTGCGCTATTAATTCCCAGTAGTGTTCACAAACTTTGTTCCCTGGTTGACTTCCTCCGAGCCCTGTGGCAGTCGAGTTTTCGGAGAGACTCGATGCCAGCCCAGTACACGTGCTAACAAGAGCTAACTGTTCTGGTGTAGGTGCTTCGCATGTGGCGGTTTCCTGTAAGGCAAACCCCATGCGATGTATATCTTCTGCTAATTAGTTTCCCTGTTGGCAAACTGTGTCTTCCTTGGGCAGAGCCCCTCTGCCCCAGTCTGCATGTTTGTAGTAACTCCTACCCCATTGGGTAGGATCTACCTTGAAGACTCTCCACATGGTCGGAAAGACCATGTGATGTATTTTTCCACTTAAATATCCCCCCCTCTCTTTGGGCGAGGTGTGGTCTCCGCTGTGTCCTCCCCTTGGGAGGGACACCCCCCGACTAGACCTGGTGGCCCAGTCGGATAATCCCCCTTTTTTAGGGAGTGGAAAAAAAGAAGGGGAAAAGAGGCCACGACTGGGTTAGCCTGTCTCTATCTTTTGGGTAGTCGACTTGTCCCCAAAGGGCCGTTCGACACTCATAACTATGTTGGGGGAGGTTACATGTCGACCTGGTGTGCTGGCTACGAGGCACACAGTGGTCTGCCCATCACACACCGCCAGTTCACGTAACACAGTTCAGCCAGTTGTGGCGTTTCGTATAGGGACCCCTAGTGTCACTACATTGACACAACGTCGAGTGAGTGACAGATAGGGAATGTCCTGGTTACTTGCGTAACCTCTGTTCCCTGATGGAGGGAACGAGACGTTGTGTCCCTCCTGCCACAACGCTGAACTACCCGCTGAAATGGCCGGACCTTGTCTCAGCTCCTCAGCATAAAACCTGAATGAGTGGTTGCATACCAGCTCCTTTTATACCCGTATGTCTGGGGGAGTGGTATGCAAATACCACTCGCCAATTTTCATTGGCCTTTTATCAAAGACCAGAGGTGTCTCGAGCTCCCAAGAGTGACCCTAGTGTCACTACATCGACACAACGTCTCGTTTCCTCCGTTTTTTTTCTGATGGTTCCAGTTTTATCAGTAAAGAATTTCATAAAGTCACTACTACTGTGCTGTGATCAAATATCTGGTTCAGTTGAAGCTTTGTTTCTTATCATTGAAGCCACGGTACTGAATAAACACCTAGGATTGTTGTGGTTATTTACTATGAGTTTGCTCGAATTGTGCAGATCTGGCAGCTATTAGTTCCTGTCTGTAGCTTGAGACACTATCCTTCAATGCATTGCAAAATAATTCTAATTTATTTTACTCTTCAACTTGCGCTCACATGAGTGTGATCTTTGTACCGTGGGGTGGGGCTTTTCTCTTTAACTTTCTTTAATAAAAGGGGGGCAACACTATTTAGAGTGCTAGTGAAGATTTTATCCATATTTTCTTTGACTACATCAAGTTCTTCTGAACTTTTTGGCATACTGAGTATTTGAGACAGATCTAATTGATAATGCGTTGTAGATTGAGTGACCTTAGCTAAGCGCAGCATGCAAGAGATGAGGTACTGCAATGCTCTGAGATGTCATCGCTCTGCGGCAGAATTGCTATATTATCAACATGGATTTCATATGACAGAATTTAGTCAAACAAATGATAATGGCGATGAGTTGGTCCTGCCACATTTTGTCTGACACCAACAGAGATCAGAATATTGATAAATGCTAATCCTAATGTTTAATTTTCATTATTTATGTTAATGTTGAAGTTACCAACAATTAAAGCTCTATCCAAAGTAATTACTAGATCTGACTTAAAATCTGCATATTCTATAAGGAAATCAGAATATTGCCCAGGTGGTCTATATAATGTTGTAACAAACACTCCTACACTTGGTAATAAATAAGAGTGAGTACAGCACGCTTCAAGGATATGGGGTGGACTAGGCTGCAATGTAAAAAAAAAGTCAAATAAAATAAATATATATCCTTGGGTCAATCCCACCAGAAATCCATGATAAACACTGATTCGCTTAAATCAATGTTTTTAATGTCCAAAATAACAATTAAACTTAGTTTCAGTGAAAAATAGGACTCAAACAAACACTGCAAAAATAGCAGATTGAAACATCAAATGTTGTATTGTCTAAATAACACCCCCAATAAAGCAAAACCTGACTGAGATATTTGCAAAACACATTCTACATTATTCAAACACTTTCTGTTCACAGGATCAATAATTCTAACCGTAACCTCATTCAGTTATGCAACGTTGCAGTTCATAAATGTCCAAAAAAATAAACTTCAAAGTGTCATGATCCTGTTCTGTCTGCTCTTCAGTCCCTGTATGTTTTCTGTTTGTGTGTATTTGTCGTGTGTATGTGTAATTGGCTGGGTCAACCTTAATTCCCTTTCCAGACAGCACATGTCCTAAAAATGTTTCTTGGGATAGAAAAAAACTGCACTTTTTCACATTTAATGTGAGGTGGGCTGCATAAAGCTTTTGGAAAATAGCTTCCAGGTCACACAGGTGCTGCTCTTGGGTCTGTGAGAATACCACCACATCATCGATGTACACAAAGCATATCTACCCTCTCAGTTCCCCAAGCACCTGTTCCATGAGCCACTGAAAGGTAGCGCCAGTGTTTTGCAGCCCAAACGGCATTGCCTTAAATTGAAATAGCCACTGGTGTGTTATTGCGGCCATCTTTTTCTTACTGTCCTCATCCATAGTGACCTGCCAGTATCCATTCTGTAGGTCTAATGAACTGAATATATGGGCTCCTTGCATGGACTCTAGAATCTCATGCACCAGCAGCTTGGGGTAAGCATCATGGTGCATCTTTACATTTACCATACGGTAGTCTATGCAGAACTGGAATGATCCGTCTTTCTTAGGCACCAAAACTACAGGAGATACCCAATATGATGAAGAGGGCTCTATGATGGATGTGTTCCGAAATTATCTCTTGTTTCTGCGGTGACACTCTGTAAGCTCTTTGCTGCACTGGAACCTCGTCTATCATCAAAAGCTTATGTGATGTAACATTCGTAATTCTCTTCCGAATTCACACTGATGGCCACCTCTGGAGCAGTGGTTTTACGATTTCTGGTTGCGTATCCAGAAGTGTGCATGGGGCTTGTTCATCAGCTGTTTCCTTGATGGCTAAGTTAAAACTCACCCTGGATGCTGACTCGTCCCATGCCCACTTCTGGATACGCAGGGACTGGACTGTGCAGGTTCCAACACAGGGTTTGAGGTACATTGCTTATGACTATCATGTTTGTGTTTGAAGTGGCTACCTGATATGCCAGAGGAAGAGATAGTGAGGCGTATCCTTAATGCATGTAACCCCAGGCTAGCCAGTGGTCTGAGGGGTTTGGTGCTCACTGTTGAACAATTGGTCAAGGCGGGCTCTTTGAAAGAGACTGGAGCAACTCTAAAGAGTACTGGACCCGGGTCCAATCCACCTTGGCTGACCGTTCCTAAAGGAAGCCAGGGAAAGGGCTCAAGATAGAGGGAATGATGCAGATGTGGCCATAGTTGCCAGTGTTCCAGATCTCCTAGTTGTACCTGTGGAAATCAGAGGCATTAGGGGAGATGCCATCGTTGACACTGGTTGCACTTATACCCTGATGAGTAAGAGTTTGTGGGAGAAAATCAAGAAGGATGGCAAACTCTTGGATCCCAGCATTGGTTAGAAGTTTATCATGGCCAACGGGCAAGAAAGTAGAGCCCTGGGTAAGACCAGTTTGCTTGTTCACCTCCATGATACCGACTCACTGCCAGCATCTATGTACTGGATGATAGCCAGTTATATATACCGATGCTGCTCGGTCTGGACTTCCTGTGTACATGTCAGGTGATTCTAAATCCACACCTCAGGAAGTACAGCTTACAGGGAGGTAAAGAGTACAAGTTAATCTGCAAAACATGTGATGCACTACAGTGGGAGGCCGCATGGGCTCGTCCCACAGGTGCCGATGATGAAATACCACTACTCTTATCATTTCCTCACTTACTCGGTGAGGCAGGGAGGTGAGCCCCCGGCGGGCTCTCACTTCTGGCATCAAGCACCCGGTGCCCCCGCGACGACCTACCCCGGGGACAGTGGGGCGGTACACCTGTCAAATGGTAACGCAGGTTTCCAAAGGTGAGCTCAGGGAGGACAGAAACCTCCCACAGAGCAGAAGGGCAAAAGCTCGCTTGATCTTGATATTCATGAATACTGACTGTGAAAGTGGAGCCTCGTGATCCTTCTGACTTTTTAGGTTTTAAGCAGGAGGTGTCACTTACCACAAGGATAACTGGCTTGTGGCGGCCAAGCGTTCATAGCGACATTGCTTTTTGATCCTTTGATGTCGGCTCTTCCTATCATTGTGAAGCAGAATTCACCAAGCATTGTATTGTTCGCCCATTAAGGATAAAACAGGGAACGTGAGCTGGGTTTAGACCGTCATGAGACAGGTTAGTTTTACCCTACTGATGATGTGTTGTTGCAATAGTAATCCTGCTCAGTATGAGAGGAACCACAGGTTCAAACATTTGGTACGTGTGCTTGGCTGAGGAGCCACTGGTGCGAAGCTACCATCTGCGGGATTATGACTGAACGCCTCTAAGTCAGAATCCCACCTAAACGTAATGATAACGTAGTGCCGCTGGACTCCAATTGGCCCAGGATAGCCAGCCCTCTGAGGGCCCGGCAAAGAGAGCCGTATGGGGCTGGGCAAGGCCAGACAAGTGCCGCCCCTCTCCCTTAATGCACCGCACGTTTGTGGAGAACCTGGTGCTAAATGACTCGTAGACAACCTCGGGCCACCACTCTGTATCAAACTCTCCTACACTTGGTAATAAGTAATAGTGAGTACAGCATGCTTCAAGGATATGGGGTGGACTAGGCTGCATTGTAAAAAAAATATATAAACTTGGGTCAATCCCAGCAGAAATACCTGATAACCACTGATTCGCTTAAATCACTGTATCAAAGTTTTGAACATCCAAAATAACAATTAAACTTATTTTCAATGAAAAATGGGACTCAAACAAACATTGAAAATCAAACACTTTCTGTGCACAGGATCAACCAGCATATTTTTATTATAAAACCTCATTCAGTTATGCAACGTTGCAGTTCATAAATGTCCAAAAAATAACCTTCAAAGTCCAATGTGAGAACAAACATATCAAGTCATTCGTTAGCTCACACTTTTAGGCAGTTACTGTATTAGTGGGACGCTGCGGTCCGGAAAACTCCTTAAGCAGTTCTGTTCGCTCGTGGAAAAATGTTTACTGCTTGGGAATGTCCTTCTCCGACTTTTTTGCTGTAATCCACAATATAATCTACTTAAATCCCTTAGTGATGGAAGGGCAACCGACAGCCTCATGGCTTTTACTTCCGGAGTCCCGCTTAGAGTGCCCATGTTTGCACTCGCTGCTTCTGCATAAAGAAAAAGAATGAAAATAACAAACATCATTCTTAACACAATAAAATAATGTATAAATCAGACACAAGTTACATTTAATGGGCAACCAATTCACTGTAGCAAGAGCAAAAGATGAAAGCAATTTTTGTGTTTATTTATATCAGACAATGTCACATTAAGCATTATCACTTCAAAAGAATTACCATTGTATCCTGACCTCTGAGTAACACCAAAAACATCACTATAAATTGTAGCAACACCTCCTTTTTGCTAAATACAGAGCAAATAAGTGGCCATGGTTTTTAAGATTTACAAGCAATGTTAATCTCACAAACAGAGTAACGGCGTGATTGTACATCTGTTACTTATACTATGTAATGTCACCATTCACTCAGCTGTACATGACGTAATCATGCGTGACTTCCGTTTTCCTGTGTGCTCAGTGATTATTCAGGGAGTCCACCCTCTGTGAATGGCAGGTAATAAATGACTAACAACTATTCGACATGTTGACTTTACCTGATACGGCTGAGTCTTTACGCCATCATGATAATGAGATCTTTAAACCACAATCAATACAGTTCTATGACAGAAGCTCCGGTAGAACATCACCCACCGAACCAGAATCCAGATGTACTCTGAAGACAGCATAACATGAGTTTAGCAGGGGACACTTACTGATCTGTTCATTTATAGTTTTACATCAAAGGTTATACATAAACCTCACAAAATTACTCATAAAAAACTCAGAAAAATACTTTAAACAAGAAAAAAAACTAAAAATAAAAACTAAAAAAAAAAAAGAAAGAAAGAAACTCAATTCAAAACATTCTGTAAGACTGTACTGATTAAGAAAATTATTTTTTGCAGGGTAATCTGATTTGGCGATATAGAAAAGATGGCTGATGTGATGAAAGAAATTAGAACATACCACTGAAAACTTTAAGAGATGGAAAGATTGAGGAGATTTCAGATTCTCCAGACATGGTTTAATTAAATATGTGTGGTGAGGGTACAGGTGCACATTAAGAAGGCAAGAGACAAGCCATCTGCTGCTACTGCAAGACATGCCAGGGATTAAATATTCATAAGCACACAAACACACATAAACTCTCATGCACTTTAATATGGCAGGCACTGGCTGACAACCTCACATGCACTCACACAATCCATAGTGACATGTATAAGCATTGCGAAGAGTATCCATAAGCATATATACAGTATACCACTTGCACACATACACACACTTAAACAACGCACTTTGCAAAATTTGGTGTCTTGGGCAAAGTGTGTTTGAATTGTTTATATGCATTTAAACACAAGACCCACTGTGGCCAGGGACTTGAGCTTCATCTCATTTCCATTTCAGGTAAAAACTAAGAATATCTTTCTCATTTTAGCCTCTTTCAGTTACACTCCAGTTGTGACATCAATAACTCTCATAGCTTCAGTATGCCACAAACAGCTTGGAAGAATTCAGCTGAAAAGCTTCAATAGAAGGCCAAGTACCAAGCATATCAGTAAAAGGTTAGACTTACAGTGCAATATTTGTTAAATGACAAATATCACTATATGCGATCTTACCAAGAAACCGTTGTCAAAAATCCTAAAGGAATGTGTAAAGAACTCCTATTTAAAATTCTGTCCGAATTTAGAACCAATCCTAAAGGATCCTAATAGAATTTTTCCATTGGATACACCTATGATTGCTTTTAGAACATTTTAGGATTCTTTCAGAACAAATAATTCCCAATAAGAACCATCATGATTTGGATAAATTGCTTCAGTAGGACATCAATGTAATTCTTCCCTTTAACAGTCTAGTGAAACCCATTAATTGTCCAGTAGGAAGACATTATTCCAATACAATACAAGGAGAGTTTGATAAACATTACACAATATCCAATAGGAGCCTAGAATCAAATAAGACTCAAAAGTCCTGTATTGCAATGTATTCACAGGATGTCCTTATGATTTTAAGAGAACTCTTTTCTGATGGCATTAGGATCCTTCAGGGTTGGATCCAAATGATGACATGAACCCCAATAGGAATCCTATACACATTCCTTGAGTTGACAAAACTGATGTTATGTCAATGGGTTGAAGAATAGGCTACAAATGGGCAAAATAGTTAAAGTGGATAAACTTGGGTCTGCCTTTTCAAGAGGTCATGAAGATTATAAAATTTATTTCGCCCCAATACATTTAATACAGCAATCAATATAACACTTTAAAATTTGAAGAAACGTAATGCTCGTGATGTACATTTTGTCCAAATTATTACACAACAACCCACTAAATAGTTATAAATCCACAAGCTACACAAAACCTCCAAATTGACTTCTGTCAACCACAAACTTCCACTCTGATGAACCTCCCTAATGTCCCTCTGAGAGGACCATTAGAGGACCAAGATGAGCAGATCTTAGTCAATATGTAGCTTGAAAAAAATCAAAGTGCATTGTGTAATTAGAGCCAAAGAGGATCCTGATAACCAGTGTTGTAAAGGGACTAAACTACATTATATAGCGGTTTTAAAAAGCAGATGTATTGTTAGATAATATTTACATTTAATCATTCAGTATGCACCAAAGAAATTTACAAATGAGATAAAATACAAGCAATTTACCATAAAGGAGCCAGATATATCAGCACTGCCACAGTACTATGTGTATGTGTGTATGTATGTATGTGTGTGTCTGTGTGTGTATGTACGTATGTGTATAACTATTTTTTATTTTTATTATTATCTATGTCTTGCTGCTGTTTTTGTATTGTTTTTGTATTGTTGTACACTGGAAGCTCCTGTCACCAAGACAAAATCTTTGTATGTGTAAGCATACTTGGCAATAAAGCTGATTCTGATTCTGATTCTTCTGACACCCAATTTTAAACAAGAATAGTATACAGCTAGATCACTAAAGCAAGTAACATTTTAGAACTGAAGAGCAAAGAGATAAAATTATTATAATTTTTGGATAATAATTGAATAATTCAGGAGATTTTTCTTGAATTTAGTATTTCCCAGTATAAATTGACTATCATTTGTATAACTCACATTTTTGTTTAATTTTATTATTTTTGTAAGTTTAGTTTTCTTACCCAATTTGGCAAATAGTTTATTCTTGTTTCATGCCTGAGTTTTATGAGTTTTATGCTTAAAAAAAACAAAGCAAGTTTTAATATCTCATAATTATCTTAATATTCTGCTCAGGTAAATTTATTTTGTTTTAGGGATGTTTTTTATTGAATATTTTTGGTTTATTTAATATTTTTCTTTGAGATATTTTTTTTATGAAAAACAAGACAAAAATACTGATAAAGAAAACAATAATGATAATTTCCAGCAAAAAACGTACAATGGAAGTAAACGAGTACAATCCGTAAACGTTACAGTTGAAGTCAGAAGTTTACATACACTTAGGTTGAAGTCATTAAAACTCATTTTTTAACCACTCCACAGATTTCATATTAGCAAACTATAGTTATGGCAAGTCGTTTAGGACATCTACTTTGTGTATGACACGAGTAATTTTTCCAACATTTGTTTACAGACAGATTGTTTCACTTTTGATTGATTATATCACAATTCCAGTGGGTCAGAAGTTTACATTCACTAAGTTAACTGTGCCTTTAAGCAGCTTGGAAAATTCCAGAAAATGATGTCAAGCCTTTAGGCAGTTAGCCAATTAGCTTCTGACAGGCTAATTGGCTAGTTAGAGTCAACTGGAGGTGTACCTGTGGATGTATTTTAAGGCCTACCTTCAAACTCAGTGCATCTTTGCTTGACATCATGGGAAAATCAAAAGAAATCGGCCAAGACCTCAGAAAAGACTGGTTCATCCTTAAGAGCAATTTCCAAACACCTGAAGGTACCACATTCATCTGTACAAACAATAGTATGCAAGTATAAACACCATGGGATCACGCAGTCATCATACTGCTCAGGAACGCATTCCGTCTCCTAGAGATGAACGTAGTTTGGTATGGAAAGTGCAAATCAATCCCAGAACAACAGCAAAGGACCTTGAGAAGATGCTGGAGGAAACAGGTTGACAAGTATCTATTTCCACAGTGAAACAAGTCCTATATCAACATAACCTGAAAGGCTGCTCAGCAAGGCCCAAAACCACCATAAAAATCCAGACTACAGTTTGCAAGTGCACATGGGGACAAAGATCTTACTTTTTGGAGAAATGTCCTCTGGTCTGATGAAACAAAATTTGAACCGTTTGGCCATTATGACCATTGTTATGTTCCCTATCTGTCACTCACTCGACGTTGTGTCGATGTAGTGACACTAGGGGTCACTCTTGGGAGCCCCAAACACCTCTGCTTTTTTGAAAAAAGGCCAATGAGAAATGGTGAGTGGAATTTGCATGCCACTCCCCCAGACATACGGGTATAAAAGGAGCTGGTATGCAACCACTCATTCAGATTTTCTCTTCGGAGCCAAGCGGTTCTATTCATTGAACTGTATTCATCCGCGAAGTTCATTCACCTCATCTGCTGGATTCTACGGCGCATTTCAGTGGCTTCTCCCCCTCTGCACTCGTGGAGTGCAGAGAACGCCCCTGGGCGCTTCGACAGAACAACTAAAAGAGTATATTCTAAAAAGAGTATATTTTCTTTCTAAAAGAGCGGCACACACGGAACGTCTTTTTAAAGATGCCTTTCCGTTTGTGTGTTATTCCTGGTTGCAGTCATTATCTCTCCACTTCTGATGGCCACGATCGCTGTCTTACGTGTCTGAGCGCTGCCCATGCAGAGACATCATTCAGGATGGGTCTTGTCCTCATTATGAGAACATGACCATGGCAACGTTGCGGTCGCTGCTTGCATTCGTAAGAAAGCAAGCCACCCCAGCAGCTCCCCGCCTCGGTTCTTCTACCTACGGGTATAAGGCCATGCCGGTTAGCACTGGGGGCGATTTGGGGACCTCAATGGGACCACCTCTGCAGGGTATCCCCCCACGGATCCCTCCCATTCCCCAGCACGCTCGCTTGCACTCGGACGAGATCACTGGCTCGTCTCAGGGTGAGTTCGACCTCTCATTCGGAGCCCGGGAAGAAGACGAGATATCGAGCGCAGCATCGGAGAGCGGGCTCGTCCAGTCGGACGCAGAGGCTTCGATTAGGCTTCCTCCTTCGGGAATGGTGCCCAGTCCCAGGCCGACGTGGAAATGACGGACATGCTTTCCTGGACGGCTGCGAGCATCGGGCTAGAGTGGAACCCTCCACTCTCCCCTGAACTCTCGCGGCTCGACGATTGGTTCCCGGGCTCGGGGCGCCGCCCATGGCCACGCCCTCCCCCATTCCTTCCTTCCCGGAAGTGCACGAGGAGCTGACAAGATCGTGAGAGGCACCTTTTACTGCCCGGTCCCGGTCTTTCAGCTCCCCCACTCTTGCTACCCTCAATGGCGGAGCGGCCAGGGGGTATTCGGTGATCCCTCAGGTGGATAAGGTGCTCGCGGTGCACTTGTGTCCGCAGAGCCCGCCACCTGGCGCGGGCACCCGAGGCTCCCATCCAGGGCCTGTAGGTTTACGTCATCCCTGATGGCTAAGGCCTGCGGTGCCGCTGGACAAGCCACCTCCGCCCTGCACGCCATGGCTCTCCTGCAAGTACACCAAGCCAAGGTGCTAAAAGAACTGCACGAGGGTAGTTCTGACCCAGGATTGATGCAGGAACTGCGCTCAGCGACCGACCTCGCTCTCCGGGCAACGAAGGTCACAGCGTGGTCTCTCGGGCAGGCGATGTCCACCCTTGTGGTCCAGGAGCGCCACCTTTGGCTCAACTTGATTGAGATGCGAGAGGCTGACAAGGCATGGTTCCTTGACGCCCCCATCTCCCAGGATGGCCTATTCGGCGACACCGTCGAGGACTTTGCCCAGCAGTTCTCGCGGTGAAGCAGCAGACGGAGGCCATACAACACATCCTGCCCCGGCGCAGCTCAAGACCCCACATCCTGTCTGCTCGTCACCAAGGGCGTCCTCCTGCAACAACAACACTGGCTCCGCCGCAGCCCACCCCCATGGCCCGGCCCCGGCGTGGTGCCCAGTGCAGGAAGCAGATGCCACCCATCTCACGGCTGGCCGCTAAGAACCAGAGGAAGGCTTCGAAGTGCCCCCTGAGACGGGCGACCCAGGGGCAAGGAGACCTGCTTCTCTGGAGCTGGTGAGCAGACCACTCCATCCCCCGGTGGAGGGGAGGACCGGGAGGAGAATCTTTTGTTTTGTTTTCATTTAATTTTGTTCCCTGGGTCACATGTCTGGTGCGCACAGCTGTCATCACGACCACCATCCACCGTCCCATCTTTGCAGGTATGGTGCTCCAGCGGCGGTCCCCCCACCCCCGTGCGCCCAGCTGTGGCACAAACACGCCCACACGGGATTGGGTCCGGTGGACTACGGGGACAAGACTCCTCCTCCCCCCTCCTCGGCCAATCTTATGGTGGGCGGCAGGAGCCAGGTAAGTGCTTCGATGTCCCTGGACTCAGCATGGCCACGGGGCTCGAATCCCCTTGACGTGGCACCTCGAGCTCCGCCCCGCTGCGGGGCCCCACCCGCCGGTACGTCCGATGTGATCATTCCCTTGGTCCCCCTCGCCCGGAGTTTGGGCGCATGGCTCACGCTTTCCAACCCATCGCGATGGCTGACCCGGACTGTCCGACTCGGCTATGCGATTCAGTTCGCCAGGTGCCCGCCCAGGTTCAGCAGCGTCCGCTTCACCTCGGTGAAGGGCAAAAATGCTGCTACCTTGCGTGCGGAGATCGCTACCCTTCTGCACAAGGGCGCGATAGAGCCTGTCCCTCCAGCCGAGATGAAGAAAGGGTACTACTGCCCTTACTTCATCAACCGAAGAAAGGTGGTGGGTTGTGACCAATCCTGGACCTGCGAGTACTGAACCGGGCAGACTCCCGTTCAAGATGCTGACGCAAAAACACATTCTAGCGAGCGTCCGGCATCAATATTGGTTCACGGCAGTGGACCTGAAGGACGCGTTCTTCCACGTCTCAGTCTTATCTCAACAGAGACCCTTCCTGCGGTTTGCCTTCGAAGGCCAGGCGTACCAGTACAAGGTCCTCCCCTTCGGCCTGTCCTTGTCCCCTCGCGTCTTCATGAAGGTCGCAGAGGCAGCCCTTGCCCCGCTAATGGAAGTGGGCATCAGCATCCTCAACTATCTCGATGACTGGCTTATCCTAGCTCACTCTCGAGAGTTGCTGTGCGTACACAGGGACCTCGTGCTCCGGCACCTCAGCCGACAGGAGCTTCATGTCAACTGGCAAAAGAACAAGCTCTCCCTGGTTCAGAGCATCTCTTTTCTTGGTTTGGAGTTGGACTCAGTCTCGATGACAGCGCACCTCACGAACGAGCGTGCACAGATGGTGCTGGACTGTCTGAAGGCGTTCAGATGGAGGACAGCGGTTCCACTGAAACTTTTTCAGAGGCTCCTGGGGCATATGGCATCCTCAGCGGTGGCCACACCACTCGGGTTGATGCATATGAGACCACTTCAGCACTGGCTTCAGACTCGACTCCCTAGATGGGCATGGTGCCACGGGATACTTCGCGTAACCATCACGCCGATCTCTTGCCACCTCTTCAGCCCTTGGACCGACCTTGCATTTCTACGGGCAGGGGTTCCCTTAGAGCAGGTCTTCAGGTGCGTCGTGGTTACAACTGATGCCTCTAAGACGGGCTGGGGTGCCGTATGCAATGGGCACACAGCCGCCGGCTCCTGGACTGGCCCGTGGCTGCGTTGGCACATCAACTGCCTAGAGTTGTTGGCAGTACTGCTCGCCCTGTGGAGGTTTCGGCCGTTGATCCGGGGCAAGTACGTGTTGGTTGTTTTGTCTTGAAATGTATTGTTTATGCAGTGCATTGATGGCTGTAACAGCAGCAGTGCATAAAAGGACTAGACCTAAAACATTAAAGAGACTTCTTGCAGAGGGTTTTACTATGCGGACTGTTATTCACTGTTAAGCACAGCAAGCTATCATCATGCAAAAAAATACAAAGTTGCGTCTCTCAATTAATTAGAGAATTGCGTCTCCCATTAAAACCACCACCATTAAAATACTAATGTTAATAGTCGACCTCACTTATATACTAGTTGGATATTGGATGACTGTTCAATTAGTCGACCACCCTGGCACATCCCTACTACATTGTAACAACATTGGAGAAGAAGTGCTTTTCCATTTCCATAACATCTTTTCATCTCTCATGGTTGTTTGGTATCTAGATGCACTATGCATGAGTATGAACGCGATGGTTGTCCTTATTGGCAACCACGATGTGTCGCTGACAATCACATGCCACACTAGCTGGCCTGTTGAACTGGCCAGGCCGTGAACCGAGACTGCCAAAAGCACGCTGGAAATATCCATTGGGCCCAAACACTTATATGCGGTTGTTACTGCGGTCAGCCACCATGAAAAATCCTTCCACATCCACAGCAACACCCCATGGCCAGCACAACTGCCCCTCTGCTTCTCCTTCACTGCCGAAGGTGGCCACTGGTAGTCCAAATGAACAGAAGGTTCTTAAACCTGTGCTTGAGTTACACTGTATTAATCAGCAAAAGGCTTTAATCTCTCCACAACTATCACAAATATGGGGAGAATTACTCACATCAGAGGATTTAACATCTGATAGTGATTGTCTTGAAATGTATTGTTTATGCAGTGCTTTGATGGCTGTAATAGCAGCAGTGCATAAAAGGACTAGACCTAAAACATTAAAGAAACTTCTTGCAGAGAGTTTTACTATGCGGACTGTTATTCACTGTTAAGCACAGCAAGCTATCATCATGCAAAAAAATAAAAAGTTGCGTCTCTCAATTAATTAGAGAATTGCGTCTCCCATTAAAACCACCACCATTAAAATACTAATGTTAATAGTCGACCCCACTTATATACTAGTTGGATATTGGATGACTGTTCGATTAGTCGACCACTGTGGCACATCCCTACTACATTGTAACAACATTGGAAAAGAAGTGCTTTTCCATTTCCATAACATCTTTTCATCTCGCATGGTTGTTTGGTATCTAGATGCACTATACATGAGTATGAGCACCACAAATTGGATTTGTCATATTTACAGCATGGTACTGTGTTTTGTAACAAGACAAATGATCTATTAAAGCTTCCACTATGTCTTTTGTGCATTTTGCAAGTGTGCAAGTTTTCCAACTTTATGAATGGTGTAACCTTATTTGTTTAAAAAAATCATAGCAAGTTCTAATGAACTGAGATGTGTCTGGAGGGGTTTGAAAATTAGTTTTTGTATGAGACTCATTCCAACAACAGGAAAAGATCTCAACATCATTATGTTTTTTATTTACTTGGTCCCAGTACAATAAAAGAAATGACAAGTTTCCATCATTCCAGTCCAGGCTGGGAATTTCCTTATGAGGCCAATGTACTTTAAGTTGTTGATTAAGATAAGGGTGGCTGAAATGCTTCAAAGTTATACTTGTTGATTACATATTCCCTTGATAGCTTTTTCTGTGTAAAGGTGTGCACGCACACAGATGGTGACTTTGAAGATGCTGCCTGGGAGTATGTTTCTTTACACCCTGTTTCCATTTTATAAGTTTGTTGATGAGAAATTTGGTGTGACAACAGCTGGCAGCTTGTCAAAGTCTGACTGATAAAACTTATGCAAACAATCTCTGTAAAAAAAAAGATTTGTGACATTTTAGATTGTTTACTGTCTTAAAGTTCACTCAGAAACATAGTTACACATGTAAAAAAAGAAAATGAAAGATTCTGAAACAGGTAATAATTATTTTTATTTATTGGCAATTAAATTAATTATGCATTATGTTCACTTCCAAAGTTTTTGAGTAGTATTTATGTAGCTTAGTAATTCCTATTCCTAAATGTGCATACCATTTTCCTCTTCTTTTTAATCATGGACTTAATTGTGTACATTCTGTGTGTTATAAGGCTAACAAATGTAAGATTTTATTTAAAGAAAACTATGAGCATGAGTATAATATTGATAAATAATGACAGGCTGTTATAACAAGAGGGCAATTTTTTGTAGCCATCTCAAACAAACAGTTAATACACAGGTAACCCAGTGTGTCATAATGGCAGTCATTCATAATCTGCTGAGCATTGCCCTTGATAATGTGTACTATTCAAACAGCAAGGGGCCAGTTACCCCGAGTAAGGGCCTAACACTTGTGTCAACAATGTACAATCGTTTTAAACACTGACATTTGTTTTACTAGGTTGCCATTAATAATTGAAGGCTTTTACAGAAGATTATGACCTGTGGAATGAGAGAGACAAGAGGAGGGAAAGTGGGAGATTTTATTTAATGAGGTCTAGTCTCAATGTAAACAGGGATGTTGCACCATTGTGGCACCATTTCCCTAGCCTTGAGATTAAAGAAAAAGTGCATCATTGGACAATTAACTGGACTGAGGAAAATGCACAAACCGGAGATGTCACAGAGGAAGAGTGAGACAAAGAGACCCAAGAGCTGAGGAACAGTTCAAAGGATTTATTTACAATAAATAGCTACTTAAACTGTGCTGGCGAAGAATGGAGAACCCAGCACCGGCTGCAGTAGCAGGAGGAGAAGCTTGTGGATGCATGCGCGCCGTGGCCATGCAGTGGGCAGATCCGTGAGGACTCTGTGAAGCATAGTGAGGTGCATAGAACCAGCGCACAGCAGACTGGAAGGCAATCACTCTCCCTACATGTGGGGCAGAGATGAGGAATCCTCCGTTGAAGATTCGTGAGCGCAGAGAACAAGTGTACAGTGAACTGGAAGGCAACCACACTCCCAACACGCAGGCAGAGATGGGCAACCAAACAGATACATGAGACAGGACTAACTAGGCAGAGAGAGTGAGGTAAGTTATTCCACACCAAACAACAATCTAGCAAAGATACTGACAACACGAAGGGATTAAGTAGGGAGTGAATCAGCAGAGAACCAGGTGCTGCTAGCATGTTAATTAGTGGCATGATCAGCGCTCACCTGGGAACAATCAGTGTTCCCATGGAAACACTGATCATGCATGCCAGCAGTGCCTGCAAAACATAAGGGAGAGAAATAACAAAACAAACAGAACAAACCAACAAACTCACCGGAGCCGTGAAGCATCCACCTCCACCACAAACTGACATGCAGTGTCGGGAGTTACTAGGATAGATGTGGTAGAAGCCCACGGGGACCAACAAAAATCAGTGCGGGTGGAGGTGAGATCTGTCAGAGGCCCGGCGTGTTGGTTGTAATTCCGAAAAACCTCCAATAGAAATTAGCAAACCCCAGAATCCTCTGCTAAGCCTTGCGAGAATCTGGGGTTGGCCAGTCAGAGATGGCTCTGAGCTTGGCAGGGTCCACACGCACTCCCTCGGTTGAAACAATGAACCCCAGGAACGGAACCGACTGTGCAAAAAAGCACACTACTCCACCTTGACAAACAGCCGCCTGACGTGCTGAACATGGTCCTGGATATTCTGGGAGAAGATCAGAATATCATTAAGATAAACACACACAAAATGATCAACCATGTCTCTAAGCACATCATTTACGATTCCTGGAAGACAGCGGGGGCGTTGACCAATCTGAAAGGCATGACCAAATATTCAAAGTGTCCCCTATGGGTGTTTAAAGCCGTCTTCCACTCATCCCCCTTCCTGATCCGAACAAGGTGCTAAGCATTGCATTGGTCCAACTTCGTAAAGATGGAAGCTCCCTGCAAGAGTCGAAAGCTGAGGATATCAACGGCAAAGGATAACTATTCTTTACCGTGATGTCATTCAGCCCCCGATAATCTATACAGGGTCTAAGCAAGCCGTCCTTCTTCTCCAGGAAGAAGAACCCCACCCTTGCCAGCGATGAGGAAGGGCGGATGAGACCGGCTGCCAGAGAATCATTGATATACTTGTTCATGGCCTCTCTTTTGGGAGCCGAGAGCGAATACAGCCATCCCCGAGGAGGCGAAGTGCCAGGAAGCAATTCAATTGCACAGTCTTACGGGCGATGAGGAGGAAGGGTCGTGGTGCGGGACTGGCTGAACACTGCCCTCAGGTCATGGTATGTCAACGGTACTCTGGATAATCTGCCTGTTCATCCTGCAGTGAAACACAAGACTGGACAGGGGAGACAGCAGAGTTAAGACAGTGCGACAAACAGAAAGGACTCCAAGCAAGAACAGTGATGGTTGACCAGTATTCGTGTGGGTTGTGCATTACCAACCAAGGATGCCCCATCACTACTGGTGCCGATGGAGATTGGATCATGTAAAAGGACAACTGCTCCATATGATTTCTAGAGACAAAGGTGACTGGATTTGTGGACTGGGTGATGACGGACAGGGGCGTGCAACTGAGGGTGTGGATGGTGTGGGAGCATTGTGAAAGGAATGTGCTACAGGATCCCACCTCACCTGAAAATGGAGTTAGAGGAAGGATACAAGCCTCTGAGTGCCCAGAAGCATGGGGAACCACCGGAGCCGGTGAGGGCGCCTCCTGAGTGAGACCAGCGTCAAGAGGTTGGCAGAGTTGTTGAATGACAGAGGTGAGCTCACCGAGCTGCGACGCAATCATCTCCAGAGCACGGTTAGATGCAGAGATTTGATCCTGCTGAAGTTCCAGTAAAGCTCCCTACTGAGACAGGGCAGAGCGAAGAGTAGATTCCTCCGCTGGGTCCATACTTGGCTAGATTTTTCTGTCACAGAGCGAGAGCGAGACAAAGAGACCCAAGAGCAGAGGAACAGTTCAAAGGATTTATTAACAATAAAGAGCAACTTAAACTGTGCTGGCGAAGAATGGAGAACCCGGCACCAGCTGCAGTAGCAGGGGGAGACGCTCGTGGATGCGTGCACGCTGTGGCCGAGCAGTGGGCAGATCCGTGAGGACTCCGTGAAGCGTAGTGAGGTGCAGAGAACCAGCGTTGAAGATTTGTGAGTGAAGAGAACAAGCGTACAGCAAACTGGAAGGCAACCACACTCCTGACACGCGGTAGAGACAGGCAACCAAACAGATACACGAGACAGGACCAACTAGGCAGAGAGAGTGATGTAAGTTACTTCACACCAAACAACATTCTAGCAAAGATACTGACAACACGAAGGGATTAAGTAGGGAATGAATCAGCGGAAAACCAAATGCTGCTAGCATGCTAATTAGTGGCATGATCAGCGTTCCCCTGGGAACATTCAGTGTTCCCATGGAAACACTGATCATGCATGCCGGCAGCGCCTGCGAAACATGAGGGAGAGAAATAACAAAACAAACAGAACAAACCAACAAACTCACCGGAGCCATGACAGGAGGGTGATGTCATTTGTAATGAGTTTTTTGAGGACAGCATTAAAGCATTGAAGTACAATATAATGAGTTTTGTATGATGGAACATTACAACATTCCCAGATAGAACTCTACAATGAATCTCCCATAAGAGTATTTAATTTACTGTATACTTCCATGGTAATTATAGACTGTCAACTTATTAAAGGAATAGTTCACCCAAAAATGAAAATTATGTCCTCATTATCTCACCTCATGTCATTCTAAACATGTATGACATTCTTTCTTACTGTATGTGAAACACAAAAGGATAAAATAGTCCATATGACTTGTGTGATATATTCCAAGTTTTATATGCTAGCTTTAGGTGAAACACAGAACACAATTTAAGTTGTTATTCACCGATAATCTTCCTCTCCAGTGAGTTATTAAGTCAAGAACTGTTGCAACCAGATCATTGAGTCAGTGAGTTGAACTCAAGAATCAAATCAGTCCAATTTGTGAAATATAGCACACAAGTCGTATGCACCACTTTTTAATATATATATACTTTTATGGTGCTTTTGTCTTCTTTTTGAAGTATGAAAGCTCCAGTCCCCATTCATTGTAATTGCATGAAAAAGAGAGACTACATTCTTCAAAAAATCTAATCTTTTGTTCTATGGAAGAAAACAAAGTACAATAGGTTTAGAGCAATGTGAGGGTGAGTATATAATGACAGCATTTTCATATTTGAGTAAAATATTCCATAAATTCAGTGATTCTGACATGCTGAAACCCCATAACCCAAAATCAAGTGTTAAACATAAGTCAGTTTCTTCAGAAAACATCTCTCCATTTCTTTTTCCCACCCTCCCTTTTTGCTCAAGAATATCCCATCTCTCATAGATCCAAGATTCATTCATAATTCAGTATATGCTGGTTGTCTCTCCCTTATGTATCTGACTTGTTCTCCCCTAGGAGAGCCCCTGGAATGAAGCAATTATCAGAATGACATTCACACCAGTGGTGGGGTCTTTCTACAATCAAGCCTATATTTGCCATAGCAAATGTACTGTAGGTCTTTCAGGCAATTTATACAGCTAAATAAATCATTTTAATGCTGAGGTTGAGGAAGCTGGTGATTGATGATCATTACCAAAATTATAGAAATGAATAAACTTGTTAAAGGGATAGATCACCCAAAAATGAAAATTATCTCATGAGAATTCTCTCTGGCTATAAAGGAAGTTCAGTCTACTTCTAAATTGAGTTATAAAAATCAGTTAGTGAGACTCTACAATCTTAATCGATAGATAAATGTGTTGCTGAACAATTACACCCACTCTGTTTAAGTGCTTTGAATGTCACATAAGTGACCCAACAATGCAAAGATTGTTTGCAAAAGCAGTTAATAAACTCCTTACAACAATGTCAAGGATGCAAGAACTGTATATTATTCTGCAACTTAAAGGGTTAGTTCACCCAAAAATGAAAATTCTCTCATCATTTACTCACCCTCATGCCATCCCAGATGTGTATGACTTTCTTTCTTCTGCAGAACACAAACAAAGATGTTTAGAAGAATATTTCAGCTCTGTAGGTCTATACAATGTGAATGTGAATGGGTGCCAGAATTATTAAGCTCCAAAATCCACATATAGGGAGTATAAAAGTAATCCATATGACTCCAGTGGTTTAATTCATATCTTCTGAAGCGATATAATAGGTGTGGGCAGTGGTGTAGTAGTGTCTGAAGAGGTGGGCATACTGTGAATTTATGAAAGACCCAAAAACTAGCGGGAGTGCAATAACATGCAGTATTTTCTCAAAGTTTAATTGCTTAAGTTAAATTTAAATATATATATATATATATATATATATATATATATATATATATATATATATATATATATATTTACATTTAGCTGGGAAATAAATTTACATTGCAAATTATGGTTAATCCAGAGATGCTTGTGCATCAGACACTGGAAATGTCCCGCCCCTTACTGAAATGGAAAATATTATTGGTTAACAAATATCCAATCACGTCTGAAATGAATGTTCTGATTGGTCTATCAACTTAATCAGACTGTCTGTCTTACCAGTGCCATCAGTTGCGCTCCCGCAGCTCTGTGCATGTTTAAAGAGAATCTCTGTACACTTTATATATATATATATATATATATATATATATATATATATATATATATATATATATATATATATATATGTACACACAATTCACTCAGTGGTGCTGCAGCATCGCGTTAGCAGATTGAAAAATGTCCAGGTCAAAAGACTACTCGTTGTTCTGGCGGCCATGCGTATCATCCCTTATTTCAGGTGGGCATATGCAAAATCCTAAGAAAGATAGGTGGGCATACAGCGTATGCCTGTGTATGCCCTAGACTACACTACTGGGTGTGGGTGAGAAACAGATCAATATTTAAGTAATTTTTTTAATTAATTGTACTCCCTTCCTAGTAGCGGGCAGTATGCACGAAGAATGCAAATCACCAAAAACAGATGGAGAAAGTGAAAGTGAAGGATAAAGGACTTTAAAATGTATCTTTTTCTCACCCACATCTGTCAAATCACTGGTATGATATGATATACACATCTGGGATGGCATGAGGTTGAGTAAAGGATGAGAACATTTTAATTTTTGGGTGAACAAACCCTTTTAGTTGCAGAATAATATACAGTTCTTGCATCCTTGACATTGTTGTAAGGAGTTTATTAACTGCTTTTGTAAACAATCTTTGCATTGTTGGGTCACTTATGTGACAATCAAAGCACTTAAACAGAGTGGGTGAAATTGTTCAGCAACACATTTATCTATCGATTAAGATTTTAGAGTCTCACTAACTGATTCTTATAAATCAATTTAAAAGTAGACTGAACTTCCTTTATAGCCAGGGTCACAATTAACATTCATTGCATGAAAAAGAGCAGATTGGACACTCTGCTATAAATAACTTCCTTTGTGTTTCACAAAAGAATGTGAGTCAGTCAGGTTTGAAATGACATGAGGGTGATTCAATTAATTTAGTTTAGCCATGATAACTCTGTGAAAGATTTAGTATTTTAATATGGATATGACATTTTGATAGGATGTTGGTCTTTGCGGACTACATCTGCTACACTGCTGCTGCTGCAGAGCAAGTCCTAAGATTTGCTATTGCTAGAAATTACACAGATATACTGAGTTAAGCATGTGGACATGCTGCTGCACGGTTAGACCAAATGCAAGACATGCTGCATCAAGCATGTAGGACATGCTGCAGCACAAAGAGACATTACTAACAATCCCTCAACAAAGCAGGGAAAATACAAAACGCATAACACAAACAGAAAACACAACCAGGCAGATCTATTGCCAAGTCTTGTGTACTGCTGCTGCTCTGAAGAGCCATGTGCTAGCTAGGTGTGATCTGAGCTAAAGGAGCACAACTTATGATACCACTGTTGTTAGATTTTACTGCTTTGATTGATTATGATTATGATCAATCAAATATGTTTGATCATATTTTTTTATAGATGTGCGTCTAAATATATAATCGTAATCTTGACGAACTGTTTTGAAGATTTCGGTCTTTTCCATTCAAGTAGATGAGATCTGTACTTTTATGCCGCTTGTATCCATAGAAAATAGCTGCCCGGGAGCAGTCCGAAGATGGTGGCTGAGTGGAATGACTTGCCTTGAAAGGGACTTTGAGGTTACTAAAGAAACATAGATTGAAGCTGTTTTAAGGGGACAAAATATGTTTTAATATACAGTATATCATACATATATGTCAATGTCAATCTCAGGTTTATTTATAAAGCACAATTTATACAACAACAGTTAACCAATGTGCTGTACAACAACAAAAACCAAAGGCTAAGAGGCAAAAAAATAAAACTAAAAAAAGACAATAGATGGACAATAAAACAAAACACTAAAAAAGATTAAAAGCTATGGAGAAAAGATACATTTTTAGAAAAGATTTAACAACAGATAGTGTAGGAGCAGTTCTTACTTGAACAGGTAGACTGTGTCAGAGCTTGGCACCAGCTACTGCAAAAGTACGATCACACATAAATGTGTCTCCTGTGAACACTTGTTATCAGATTTGGAGGGTAGGCTCTCTGATTCATGACAACATACATCAATCATTATGTCAGTGTGATACTGCATGACATTAAAGCGCAACAAAGTCAGAAAAGACAAAGAACGTGCGTAGAAAACAGTGTGTAGTTACTAAGCGAAAAGAACTGGGACTGTTGGTGGGAAATCGCCTTGTGATATAATTTATTTTTACAATCAGAACAGTATTAATCTGGCACAAAACAATGGGGATCCCAACTGGTGGCAGCATTGAACTTGAACAGGTAAATTTACACAAAATCCAATCAATTAAACTAGAAAACACGTAATATCGAAAATCGAAAACAGTGATGAACAGCTGAACAAACCGATTCACTTAAATGAATCGAACTTTCTGACGTTCCATATAAGAGAGAAAAGACAGTTCAGGAGTGCTCGTTATTCAGCGTGTTCGGCTGCTAAACTGCATGTGCAAACAATGTGATAAAAACAGCAAAGTAGGCTACCATTTTAACCTGTTAGACTGCTACGTAAAAACTTATTAAAATTTTACAAAGTTTAAATAAGTAGTGTTGCTAGTTACCTGCAAAGCTGTTTAAAGGTGCACATGTATTAAGGTTTTCACATGAAACCTTCTAAACATTCCAGTGGAGTTTTTAAGTGTAAACTATGCTTTTATTTAGAACAGTGTTTTAAGTGTAAACTATGCTTTTATTTAGAACAGTGTTTTAAGTGTAGTTTTCTAACTTAAAAAACGTGTATCATTTTCAAATTCCTGGTGAAGTACTAAACTATCCACAATCTTTATCGAAGCCAGATCCACAAATCACTGTCACTGTTACTATGGAAATAGGAATCATCAGTCAATCAATCAAGTTTTTTCAGACCAATATGGGATGCTGTAACATGAGAATATAAAAAAGTAGTGGTGTTTTCTGATAAGCGACTACACTAAAAGGCACAAAAACTTAATGTATATACATACAGTGGTGGCCAAAAGTTTGGAATAATGTACAGATTTTGCTCTTATGGAAAGAAATTGGTACTTTTATTCACCAAAGTGGCATTCAACTGATCACAATGTATAGTCAGTTTTGCAGATCCTTGGCATTCTAGCTGTCAGTTTGTCCAGATACTCAGGTGATATTTCACCCCACGCTTCCTGTAGCACTTGCCATAGATGTGGCTGTCTTGTCGGGCACTTCTCACGCACCTTACAGTCTAGCTGATCCCACAAAAGTTCAATGGGGTTAAGATCTATAACACTCTTTTCCAATTATCTGTTGTCAAATGTCTGTGTTTCTTTGCCCACTCTAACCTTTTCTTTTTGTATTTCTGTTTCAAAAGTGGCTTTTTCTTTGCAGTTCTTCCCATAAGGCCTGCACCCCTGAGTCTTCTCTTTACTGTTGTACATGAAACTGGTGTTGAGCGGGTAGAATTCAATGAAGCTGTCAGCTGAGGATGTGTGAGGTGTCTGTTTCTGAAACTAGAGACTCTGATGTACGTATCCTCTTGATTAGTTGTACATCTGGCCTTACACATCTCTTTCTGTCCTTGTTAGAGCCAGTTGTCCTTTGTCTTTGAAGACTGTAGTGTACACCTTTTTATGAAATGGCAATTTCAAGCATAGTATAGCCTTCATTCCTCAAAACAAGGATTGACTGATGAGTTTCTAGAGAAAGCTGTTTCTTTTTTTTGCCATTTTTGACCTAATATTGACCTTAAGACATGCCAGTCTATTGCATACTGTGGCAACTCAAAAACAAACACAAAGACAATGTTAAACTTCATTTAACGAACCAAATAGCTTTCAACTGGTTTTGATATAATGGCAAGTGATTTTCTAGTACCAAATTAGCAATTTAGCATGATTACTCAAGGATAAGGTGTTGGAGTGATGGCTGCTGGAAATGGGGCCTGTCTAGATTTGATCTAAAAATGACTTTTTTCAAATAGTGATGGTGCTTGTTTTTTACGTCAGTAATGTCAGGGACTATACATTGTGATCATTTGAATGCCACTTTGGTGAATAAAAGTAACAAAATCTGTACATTATTCTAAACTTTTTGCCGCCTGTGTGTGTACAGTGGTGGCCAAAAATATTGGCACCCTTGGTAAATATGAGCAAAGAAGGCTGTGAAGAAAAATCTGCATGGTTTATCCTTTTGATCTTTCATTCAAAAAATTCACAAAGATCTAACTTTAATTGAAGTAAAACAATTGAAAGAGGGGATATATTTCATTACTAATTACATATTTTTCTCCAAAACACGTTGGCCACAATTATTGGCACCCCTAGAATTTCTTGTGAGTAAAATATTTCTGTAGTATATTTCCATTCATATTTTACATATTTTAGTGCACATGGGTGACTAGGAACATGAAATTGTTCAGCCATCACTTCCTGTTTCCCAGGAGTATAAATATGGGGAACACACAGGCCAAATTCCCTTAATAATCCATCACAGTGGGTAAGACTAAAGAATATAGTTCTGATGTGCGGCAAAAGGTTGTTGAGCTTCATAAAATGGGAAGTGGCTATAAGAAAATATCCAAAGCATTGAAAATGCCCATTTTCACCATCAGGGCAATAATTAACAAGTTCCAATCAACTGGAGATCTTAAGAATCAGCCTGGAAAAGGACGTGTGTCTATATTGTCTCCACGTACAGTGAGGAGGATGGTTCAAGTGGCCAAAGAATCTCCAAGGATCACAGCTGGAGAATTGCAGAAATTAGTTGGGTCTTGGGGTCAGAAAGTCTCAAAAAAATATCAGACATCACCTACATCACCATAAGTTGTTTGGGAGGGTTTCAAGAAGAAAAGCCTCTGCTGTCATCCAACAACAAACTCAAGCATCTTCAGTTTGCCAGACACTACTGGAACTTCAAATGTGACCGGGTTCTGTGGTCTGTTGGAACAAAAAAAGAGCTTTTTGGCAGCAAACACCAGTGATGGGTTTGGCGCACACAGAGATGAAGAAGTACCCAATGCCCACGGTTAAATGTGGTGCTGGATCTTTAATGTTTGTGGGGCTGTTTTTCTGCCAGAGGTCCTGGATATCTTGTTCGGATACATGGCATCATGGACTCTATCAAATACCCACAGATAAAAAAATAAAAACCTGGCTGCCTTTGCCAGAAAACTTACAATATGCCTTGGTTGGATCTTCCAGCAGGACAGTGGTCCAAAACAAACATCAAAATCAACACAAAAATGGTTCACTGACCACAAAATCAAGGTTCTGCCATTGCCATCCCAGTCCCCTGACCTGAACCCTATAGAAAAGTTGTGGGGTGAACTGAAGAGGAGAGTCCACCAACATGGACCTCTGAATTTGAAGGATCTGTAGAGATGCTGTATGGAGGAATGGTCTCAGAACCCTTACCAGGTGTTCTCCAACCTCATTAAGCATTATAAGAGAAGACTCAGAGCTGTTATCTTGGCAAAGTGATGTTGCAAAAAGTATTGAATAAAAGGGTGCCAATAATTATGGCCAATGCGTTTTGGAGAAAAATATTTATTTAATAATGAGATATTTCCCCTGTTTCAGTTGTTTTACTTCAATTAAAGGTTAGATATTTGTGATTTCTTTGAATGAAAGATCAAAAGGATAAAACATTTTTTGGACACAACAATTTTTTTTTTTTTACAGCCTTCTTTGCTCATATTTACCAAGGGTGTCAATATTTTTGGCCACAACTGGCCAAATATATATATATATATATATATATATATATATATATATATATATATATATATATATATATATCAGTATTTCCTCTGCTTTTGGGTCCTGTCCTTCCCTGCACTGTGACATATATATATTAGTATGGAATGCTTTATGGACATTTTTGTCCTTCATGGTTTGTCCCCCTTCATATTTTCAAAAACTTTTATGCTTTGAGTCAAATGTTGTGATTCTTATTGTTGCTGCCTGGTTTGGTTTAAGGCTTAGAACGCTTTGAATAATTTTGGAAATGCCTATGGAGAAATTAAATGGAGAATATAATTTAAGAAGCCAGGCCGCTGCAAAAAATAAGTTTTGAGCTCAATAGTCAGGATCTGACGGACTCTGGCAGTGAAGTAAGAGTGAGAACTCCATGGCAATGTTGTTTATTGCAATTGCAAAACAACTGAATCTAAATTGAGCATATAGGCCCACATGCAGAATAATAACACACATGCATATTTACCCTTTCCTACCTGTCCTCACAAGTAGCCCAGTCCCTTTCATTAGCCTTGGGCTTCAATCAATATTATTGACTTGCTGCACCTTTAAGGACAACACTCTTAACTTAACAGAGACATATCCAAAGATAATGGTTTAAATTAGCGCTAGATCCTGACAACACCCCAGACAAAATATAATAACATAGGCTGAGGGATGGTGAGGAAAATCTTTAAAAGTTGAATATTTAGACATGGTAGACAAAGAAAAACTTGTAATGTGCTTTGCTGGGGTGTTGGGACTCCACATTTTAAATATTCATAGACAGATAGATAGGAATACTTTATGGATTCCCAAAGGCAAATTCATGCATCCTCTCAGCCAGCTAGGAGGACAGACAACAGTTTTCATTGTAGGGATTTATTGTCATTGTACTCAACTCAAAGCAGCTAACTCATATCATGACTATAACCTGGGGAGTTCATATAAATGTAGAAAACCCTGTATAGTGCCAGTTAAGTTCAAATTGTCTTATAAGCTATGAGAATTAAAGACAGTAATGCTGTTTTTGATGCTGATGTGATTTAGCATGGTCAAAACAGTCAAAACTCTAAAATATGCATGCTAGAACAATATGATGGTTATAAACGCCTGTAAATGTAGTGAATTCTTTGTTGAAGTTGCTCCATAAAGATAATATGCAGCGGCACCAAAAAGTATTTGGACACTTCAGCCACACTTAACAATGTCTGAATGTTAGATATTTTGTTAGATAATCACTGCAAATGTCCAATTACTTATATGAAATTTTAATTAAATTACGTTACCGATTACCTCATGGAAAAAGTAACTTTACTTCTAAGTACACTTTCTTTAACACTTTTCGAAAATGTGATGAACTACACTTGTGGTTACTTTAGGCTAGGACCTGTGTGAAAAATCACCTTGATACCATTTGGTTAAAAGTAATTGCAGCTAAAAAATCTGCATCATTTTAGTGCAGATAACACTCGCTTTTTTATTTTGATATTAAATATTAAGTGTGGCTTAAGTGTCCAAAAGAGTCCTAAAACATTTTGGGGCTAAAAGTAACTTTAGTAAAGGCTAAGCCATGGAAAAGCCAAAATGCAATTCTCCCAGACTAGTTTAAACAGCATCACAGAGACCCAATTTGATCATTGTTAATCTATCCTCTCGCTGCCTTTGCTCTTTACAATGACGATGAGAAGGAGGACCGGTGCCTCTTTCAGCTCAACCCAGCTGGCACTTCATTCCTAATTCATCCTGCTTCAAGTGTAATTGGCCAAGCAAGAGGTCAAATGCAGCAAAATATGATGCTCTCTCTTATACAGCACCATACACAAAGATAATTACAGTGGATTCATTGTTATGCTGGGGTATTCCCTTTGGATCAAATTGGTGTTTGGAGACAAATGTGAACTAAATTTGTCTCCAATATCTATGCAAATTTCACCTATATTCATCAGTACAAGCATGTGTTTTGAACATTTAATCTAGATTAATATCATAACAAAAAAGGAAATTATAGCAGAGCAGCCATGGAGTATCGTTACTGACAAGGAACCTGCTGGCTTTGTGAAGACAAATGCATTATATTTCCCACCATTCAAATCTCTGTGGTATCCTAAAGGTGACAGAGACTTACACATTGAAACCTGCATTCATTTAAATGTGAATTATTTAGTGTTTACCAAAGGGATTCGTGTATGGTTATTGTGTATGGTGTTAGTGTTCTCTTCACATTGTACCCTTTTTACCTTGATTTGTTACCAACTTAGAGTCCCTATATCTTAGATGGTACAGCACTAATAATGCCAAGGTCATGGGTTCAGTTCAACTCTTGAATTTGAATTTATGTCTTTCTTTGATAAATTGGTCATTGGTGTCTAGTCATTTGCATTCGATACCCACAAACTTAGTCAAAACTCTTAAGCATAAGACATTGGTCTGTCAAATTCTGCTTGTAATTACAGACAGCGAGGGGGACAGAGGCCCAGAGACAAACAGCTTTAAATTACTCATTTATGTGTGCAGTGGAAAGTTTATCCATCTTGTGCAATAAGCATAGATTTGCATAGGTCATCCTCAATTACTCTGGAAAGATCTTTGGTAATGGTGCTGGTTTAAACACTTTCAAACAGACTGCGAGGTGTGCACAATTACACTTGCGTGTAATTTAACCTTCTAGCCCTCGATTTAGAGTTGGCCCTGTCATGACAGACAGCAGACACTGATCAGAATAAAACAGAATGAGCATGAGCTCATTCGACTGGAAGACTGTGTTTTGTAAGTTTTGTATTCAGGTGGACTTTTGGAAGGACTGTCTGTGGGTAATTGTTTCAAATATGCACTTTTGGATTGAAAGTGAGATTAAAGTTTTTAATGATTTGCATAGCACTCAATTTAAACGGCTGACTGCCGGGATGCTTGGGTCACACTTATAAATGTCTGAATGTCATTGCATTAAATTACAAAATATCAAATCACATATCAAATCTGCAAACAAATGATGCAAGATCATTTCTAAACCAGTTTTGCAATTACTTTAATCAGTAAGGTGATTTTTAAAGTCAGTTCTAGCACTGGAAAGTCTGATACATATTGAGGGAATCGGTTCGTTTGGATGGTTTCAGTGAAGCGATTCAAAACAGCAGATTCATTTGAATTTGAACTGAAATCGCTTACTCTCTTTCTAATTTCTTCTCCTAGCAAGTAAATTTGTTGCAATATGCTGTATGTTATTTAAGTATCACAGACAACATTCTTAACAGTATCGTAACAGTAAACATACACAGTTTTACCAAGGAACAGCAGCCCCTCAGCACACCACAGTAAAAGTTAAAAAATAAGACTTGCCATTTATCAAGTGCAGAAACTTTGCTGGGTGAAAAACAAAATTAAATCATGTATAACAGTTATATGAAATCCTCTTTGCAACCTGTCCTGAACTTCTTCAGAACGTCAAATCTTTGTGACACCTGCACTGAAAAGCTAGACGCAGCGCAACGAATGCAAATTTTTTTAATTTGACACAGTGTCTAAAAAATCTGGCTGTCCATGCGAGAGACGCTTAAAAAAGAGCAAGATGTGGCGCAGCGGTCAAAGACTTCAGTCCAGTGTGTGTTTACATTGTGCAAACAATGCACACGTACGCTAAAACACGTTTAGTGTAAACAGCCCCTAACTCATATGTTTGCGCACAGGGACCTGACCGTTTTTGGTAGGGTAGCAGACCTCTAATCAGAATAGGAAACACATGACATTTCAGATTATTTTACAACATTGTTTTTACCTGAATACTGTTTTTTGCATGTTTTTTTTTTTTTTTTTTTTTTTTTGGCCTTTTGCCACTTATTGAGAGGAGGATTTAAAAAGACAGGAAATGAAGGGGAGAGAGGTGAAAGGAAAATACTGCTAGCCACATTCAAACTCATGCCCCCACTTGTGCAAACCATTAGGCCACCAAAACGATAAATACTAAAATCTTGAGATCCCTGACTCTATCATGTAACATGACGGAAGCCACTACAAACCAAAGGTCAGTGATCTTGATCTTCTAATTTCTTTGATTGCCATTATAATCTTCAAATCAAACACAGGTTGCACAGGGAGCTTATGCTTGACCATCCTTTATACCTGAGGAAAAAATGTCAAGCAAATTGAAGCAGGTTGTCTTCACACTACAACTGGCTCCAATCACATAAACACCTCCCACATGCCAGCCAATCAGTTCTCACGCTTCACAGCACCTCCCACACAAGTGTTCCCACACGACCACGCAAATGTTACACACTGATAAACATGAGAGGGAGAGAGAAATGGAGACAGTGAGAAAGAATAAGAGAGACAGGTGAAAAAGAGAGAGAGAGAGAGAGAGATCTTTATTCACAGCTTATTTTTCTACAAACAAATTACAGTGCCCTCTGTGAACTTAAATTGCCACCTTGTAAAAGCTTTAAAGAAGATGTGAAAATGGAAAAAAGATTACATTAAAAATGGGAGGAAATACTGGGTTTAGTGGGCGGCAATAGTTTTGAAAAATTTAGTTTTTTTAACCATTTACGGATTATGCAACAAATGCTGCCGATTAAGCTTAACTTGTATTGAACCCAGAGTATACTGTTAGGGTTCCACAGGTAATTGCAACTCTGCTACCTTGTGTCTTATCTTCCCATTACTATGAAAATGAAGGGATCAATTGTTATTGATTATGGCTGAATGATCATTTTATCTCAAAATTAAACAGCTTGATTTTCTTGTCCTACACCACAGTCGCCATTCTGTGTAAAGTGGTTTATAAAAGGCAGTATAAAGACGGAAAAAAAAAACACTTTAAAAGAAATACAGAAGAAATAAGACTGGGAAAATGGATAGAAACAGATAAAGCAAATTAAAAAAGAAAATGGCCTCGAGGCAGGTATGTATATCATGTTCACATCATACTCATCATATTGTCGCTGAACACACAACTAGAGAGTTGTAGTACATACAGTACAAAGCTGGGTAGTCAGCGTAACCTGTGGTTTGACATGCTATACTGCAAAATTGTCCCTTCTTTATATATATATATATTTTTTAAAAAGCAGTTATAGCAAGACACTTACAATAAAATTGAATGGGGCCAGTCCATAAATGCTAAAATACACAGTTTCAAAAGGATAGCCACAGAATGTCAACAATATACATGTCAACATGATTTTAGTGTGATAAAATCCCTTTCTAACATTATCTGTGTAAAGTTATATCCAATACTGGGATTACAGAGCTTCATTGTCATGGCAACAAAGTTGCAATAGTGGATATACAGTATTAGTGGAACTTAATAGTGGATAATAGTGGAACTCATAAGTGAGATTAAAAGGTTTAAAGTGATTTTATCATACAAAAGTCATGTTAACACCTACAGTATAATGTTTTCATCTTGTGGATATACTTTGAAACAGTACAGTGCATTCATAAAGTATTCAGACCCCTTCATATTTTTTTCCACATTTTGTTATGATACAGCATTATGCTAAAATGCTTTATATGTAAAAATTCTTCTAATTTTTCCCCCCACATCAATCTACACTCCATACCCCATAATAACCAAGCAAAAAACATATTTTTGATAACTTTGCAAATTTATTAAAAACAAAAAAACTGAAATATCACATTGACATAAGTATTCAGACCCTTTGCTATGACACTTGCAATTTAGCTCAGGTGCATCCCATTTCTCTGGATCATCTTTGACATGTTTTTACACTTTGATTGGAGTCCACCTGTGGCAAATTCAATTTATTTAAAATGATTTCGAAAGGCACACACCTGTCTATATAAGGTCTCACAGCTGAAAATGCATATCAGAGCAAAAACCAAGCCATGAGGTCAAAGGAACTGCCTGCAGAGCTCAGAGACAGGATTGTGTTGAGGCACAGATCTGGGGAAGGCTACAAAAAAAATTCTGGCTGCATTGAAGGTTCCCAAGAGCACAGTGGCCTCCATAATTCTTAAATGGAAGAAGTTTGGAACAACCAGGACTCTTCCTAGAGCTGGCCACCCGGCTGAACTGGGCCTCTCTTACTAAGGGCCTTGGTAAGAGAGGTGACCAAGAACCCGATGGTCACTCTGGTTGAGCTCCAGAGATCATGTGTGGAGATGGGGGAAACTTGCAGAAGGACAACCATCACTGCAACACTCCACCGATCTGGGCTTTACGGCAGAGTGGCCAGACGGAAGTCTCTCCTCAGTGCAAGACACATGAAAGCCCACTTGGAATTTGCAAAAAAGCACCTAAAGGGACTCTCGGACTGAGAAACAAGATTCTCTGGTCTGATTAAATGAAGATTGAACTGTTTGGCCTCAATTCCAAGCACCATGTCTGGAGGAAACCAGGCACCGCTCATCACCTGTGCAAAACCATCCCAACAGTGAAGCATTATGGTGGTAGCATCATGCTCTGGGGGTGTTTTTCAGCCGCAGGGACTGGGAGACTGGTCAGGGTTGAAGGAGAGCTGAACACAGCAAAATACAGAGATATCCTTAATGAAAAGTCCAGAGCGCTCAGGACCTCAGACTGGGCCAGAGGTAAACTGACCAAAAGGACAATGACCCTAAGCACATAGCCAAGACAATGCAAGAGTGGCTTAGGGACAACTCTGTGAATGTCCTTGAGTGGCCCAGCCAAAGCCCAGACTCAACCCAATCGAACATCTCTGGAGAGACCTGAAAATGGCTGTCCACCGATGGTCCCCATCCAACCTGACAGAGCGTGAGAGGATCTGCAGAGAAGAATGGCAGAAAATCCCCAAATCCAGCTGTGCAAAGCTTGTCGCGTTATACCCAAAAATAATTGATGCTGTAATCGCTGCCAATGGTGCTTCAATTAAGTTCTGAGTTAAGGGTCTGAATACTTGTGTCAGTGTGAAATTTCAGTTTTTTCTTTTTGATAAATTTGCAAAGTTATTAAAAATCTGGTTTTTGCTTTGTCATTATGAGGTATGGATTGATAGATTGATATGAATTGATAGATAGAATGATGTGAAAAATGTTCCATTTCATGACCCCTTTAAAGCATTTTAGCATAAGGCTGCAACATAACAAAATATGAAATAGATGAAGGGGTCTGAATATTTTACGAATGCACTGTATTTTGATGTTTATGGACTGACTCCATTTACTTCTTTACTATAACCATGATTTTTGCTCTTTTATTTTAAATGAGCGATAAATTGAAATAATTTGTGATAATCAACATTATGCCACAAATGCGGTTAATTGAGCTAAACCTATGTTGAACCCTAAATATTGCTTTAAATGAACTAGTGAAAGTAAAAGGTGCTTTAAAAAAAAATTACAGGACCTTAGATATACACATTCCCTTATTCTTATACATTTTATTCAAATCCTTGATGTTGATATAAAAAAAGAAAGTCCATGGGCATGTTATGCAACTACCATGAGCAAAGCTGCAGTAAATACAAGTGATATGAAGACTTCACAAGCAGCAGTCTTTCAATAACATCTCATTTACAAAAGCTCTTGCTTCACCCCTGATCTTCCAGGAGTACAGGTAGGGCTGGTCCCATGACTCTTCCACTCCTTAAAGAAAATTCCCACAAGATATTAAAGGACTGAAATGGGATAATTTGTGGGAATATGTTAGGAGTGCCACCAAACCTTATTCACATAAAAATCCCTTAAGACTGCACATGCTTCTCGTGTGACTGTGATGCTTGAAGACCCCACCCTGACCATCACTCAGGCAGACATGGTTTAATTAGCTTCCAAACTGTCCTTTTTTCCACACAACCCTCAGTTGTTCCATATTTTTTGTAGTAAATCAGTTTTGCCCTGATCCCTCTTCATTGTCTTTGTGTGTGTGTTTGGGTTAAGATTAAAGTATCTCTAAATGTAACTGTTTATTTTTGCAATTAAAAGTTGTTTCTCTTTATTCTTTTCTCAGAACTACTATTTTTGTCATTCTAAGAAAAAACATCTCTAAGCTTCGAGTACATAGGTTATTGAAACAACTGAAACACTTTCCATGTGTGTGCGTGTCTATGTATGTGTGTGTGTGAGTGCATGTGTGTGCACATCACAGCTGGGTATATAAGTGCCTTTCTCCCTCCTTCGTGAGAATATCCACTTTCTTTCTCCTCCAAGCACACAAAAGCAGAATAAGGTAAGAGTAATATCATCTATCTATCTATCTATCTATCTATCTGCAAGTCTTTCTGAAATTATTTTTTTGTCAATTGTAAATATTTAATAATTGAAATTTACAGCATAGAAGTGTCAGACATCAGAATAGAAGCAGATAAGAACATTTGGCAGCGTCAGTGGAACTTTTCTAAATATTCTAAAGTACTTGCTGTAATATAACAATAAATTATATTATTATGTTATTTTATATGACATTATTATTATTATTAATAATAATACAAATATATATATATATTTGATATACTTAAGATATAGGTATTATGTATATGAAAAAATGAGTGCCTTTACACCTTTCACCTTTTGCAGTATAGCCGACATTCATATTGTTTAACATTTCACATTTTGTTTGAATTCAAATGTGACTTATGCATAAGTAAATTAACTTTTTCTGCATAGTTTCCCAGAGAGTCATCAATAGTAATCAATAGTTTTTTTATCAATACCAAATGAACTGTATTTAGATTTGTATGTGCTACATTCCATTAGAATAAAATCAGTTTGGGCATTACTGATTGAGATTTAAGAATAAATCTGACTCGGTAAAAAAAGGGGGAAAAAAAAGGAAAGAGAGCAAAGAAAAAACATAAAAATGTATGGCAGTAAGAACAGAATTTAGGACACTTACTAACAGGATTTCTTTCACCATGTTTGCCTCTCTTTCTCTGTTGCTCTCTCTTCTTCACATTTGCAGGATGAACAGCGGGGTGTGCGTGTGTGTTATCCTGGCTGCTCTTTCTGCCTCCTGTTTGGGTCGGCACCGCTCCACTTCTCCCGACATTGATGACAGCCCTCTGTCCTCACAGATGGATGCCAGTTTAAGTGGGCACCAGCAGGTCGCCCGCTCCACCAGCCTCAGCGCCGCCCTCAAACAGCAGCCAGCAGCTGACACAGATTCAGACACCCATGCCAACCTCAGTGAACTGATTGCCAGACTCATCTCCAAAAAAGGTGAGAAACTTCAGTGTTTGTATAGCTCCACTGGTAGAGAACAGCACCAGGAATTCCAAGGTCATGGATTTGATTCCCAGGAAACATACAAAAATGCTAAAATGTATATCTTGAATGCACTGTAAGTCACTTTGGATAAAAGCATCTGCTGAATGAATGTAAAAAAAAAAAAAACTTCTCATCAACAGCTGAACACCAGACAGCATCTTGCCATAAAATTCACTACAGTTTTACAATCTCTGAGATGACTCACAATAGCCCTCAATAATAGATATTAATCTTGACATACAGAACAAGAGTGGATGATTCTTTGCTCAGAAGAGTAACTTCAACAAATGTGTTGTGTTCTGCACAATAGATTAATCCATGTACAAACCAGAACGAAAAATATTTAATATACAGCGAAACCTTCTGCAGTACAGAGAAACAGACAGAGAGGAAAATATTGGAGGAAAGAATATTTATATTTACCATATAGCCAACTCAAAACCTGATACAGCAAAATGGCTCTTAATAAGAAGGCAGTTCTTTGGTGAACCTAAGGTGCTGAAAAAGAACCATTGAAGAACCTTGTTAATTGTGTGGTCATTTCAATCCTTTATGCACTGCTTTAAAAAGTTGTTTGAAGGTGGTGTTCTTATATTTAAAAAAAAAAAAAAAAAAAAAAAGTACAGGCCAGTCTCCACACTATGTCCACACTATAAATTTAGAGCAAATTTAATATAATTTTTTTTTTTTTTTTATGTTTAACTTCGAAATTCAGCTTTTCAGTATATAAGCAAAGGAGTTTGTTGAGTAGGTCACACCTGACAAACATCAAGTAAAGTTCCTCATAATGAAAGGAAAGCTTTTGTCATGCACTAGCCTTGGGTTAGCGTTGCCGAGCATTGGTAAACAAAAACAAACCCGAGTGAACTATTTATTCCCCAGGTGTGGAGGTGTGCATCATTAAATTGTATAACCTCTCATCAGGGCCTAACCTTTTCCAAGGCTGCATAACAATTACCATTCATAATGGCAGGAACAGGGAATTCCTCCTTTCAACATGTAAGTTGAGTGTCACACGACAGCTGTGTCATAACGGCTGGCTCAAAATGACAGTTATGAATTACCAGCAGTTACCTAATAAATCCCCACCCCCCCCCCCCAACAGTTAATTGTTTAATACAGTAGGATGTTTTTTCCAGAGGGGCACCTGGAGTGTGTGTTCATGTGTGTGTGTGTGTGTGCACATGATACACTCAACCACAAAGAGAAACAATGTCTATTCAGTGTATAGTGGGAACTTATTGCTCCATTACAGTTTTTCTCAATCGCTTTGGCTCATTTTTTTAAACAGACTTAACATTCTCTAAACTGTAAGTGCAATTGTCACAACTGTTTTATGGGACATCACAACTCTGTTGTATGTCTGCAAAATGTAGTAACTCACCCAAAACATTTTCCCAAAACAATTCATGCTTCAAAACCTAGTTATTGTGTCATTAAGTTGGCCAATGCCACCAAAATGAAAGGTTTTTTTGTCATCATGTGAGCCGTACTGGTCAAAATGTTTAGATATTTTTTCACCATGGCAGTCTACCCTGGAAATGTTTGTTATATACATATTTCATTTTTGTTCTACTTTTTTGTTGACACTGACTGCTTACTGTACTATACAAGAATGTCAGTTTTGTCTAGCTGAATGCTATTGTGTATCACACTGAGCTTTTTAGATACCAATTTCAACAGTAGGTAAAAGTTTACTGGGAAAAGTCAATATTGTACGATACTGTAGTACACAGAAAAAGGATATGCACATTTGTATATATACAGTAAATTTATTTTTGTGTTACATGTAAACAGAAAATTCACATTTGCATGTCCATTTTTATACATTTCTTACAAGTAAAGTCATACATAGTGAACAGAAAATTGCCAGAAAATTATATCCATGCAAAAACATACAAACAAGCAAAAAAACAAAACAAAAAAAAAAAACACAAAAAAACCTGCAACAATGAAAAAACATTCCATGTCATAGATATTTAAGGAACATACATGTATGTCTAATGGATTTTGGTAATTGAATGGATCATTTTGCATGTGATGGCTCACACAATGAAAGAATGTTTAGAAGTTGTGAAGAGTATGACAATTTCACTGAGAATCAACTATGCTTTTAGTTATTGTGCAAACTGTAGACAATTGCACTTACTCTTTTGCACACGTGCCAAAACACGTGAAATTTGCTTAAATGAATAAGAAATTCAAATCTGGTGTGAACAAGAAACAAACTATTCAGAGATTTGAACTTAATGTTTTGAAAAAAAATAATTCTCATTTGAGAATTGAGCCAAAGCGATTGAGAAAAACCGTAATAGAGCCCTACTTTCTCACTCATTCTTTCCACTTTCTCTCTCTCTCTCATCTGGTGTGTTTTTATATTATGTCTTCTTTTCAATAATTGTGAGTAGGAGGTGCAAGTTTCACACATGTCAGCATGTCAGAACTAGTCTACAACTCTTTCCAAAATGAGCTGGAGAAACATTCAAAGACATTATACTTTGCGTGTGTGTATGTGCGTTGTGTTTAAAAAATTTCCCATCTGTTGTAAACACTATCACACCCTTGACAATAGCTTGAGTGACACTTACCATTTTGTATGCAGCTGAAACATTACCCAGACATTGCCGCATCCAATATCGTGACATTGAATCAGTGTTTTATCCCAAACAATAGTAAAAAACAGTTGATGCTCAGCAACAAAAATTATCACAATTCACAGTAGGTCAAGGAAATGCTACACAATATTACCTGAATGGTGCAAACTCTGTCTCTTTAAATGACACTTTGTATTCACTTCTATTGCAAAGCTTCAGTGGCTGCGACCAAGACAAGGCTTTGGAGTATATAGTGGATATAGTAGCCTACATTTGCTGTAAAAAGTGAAAACTTGCAGTTGTTACTAGGGCTGCGGATTTAACGCATAAATTCAGTGCGATTGATTATATAACGCATTTTAAAAATTTGCTTTTTACTTTATAATGTATTGTTAAACACTGTAGTAATTACAGAAGGGCATGATGACACGGTAACACGGTGACCGCTTGGGTGTACAGTCAAATACACACACAAATTATGCCAAAATGCAGAACTTGGCAAATATTCACGTAAACACAATCAGTTATGTCTTCAATGAATGTAAACAGTTGTGAAAAATCAGATGTGTGTCAGTATATTGGATCTGTGCATTAGGTCTTAAAATGTAAATGCAGCCTAATATTGTACCTACTGCTGTATGTGTCGTTAACAACAAAAGAAAAAGAGAAAATCACTCACTGCACTTGAGTGAATAACTTTTATAGATTTAATAAGGATCAGTGTATATTTAATGAATACAGTGAAGACTATGAAGTTTTTTATTTATTTTGATTACTTTATTCATTTTCTGAATGCTTACTTGAAGTTTGAAATACTTCCAGCACTGTTCATGTCATTTGTATCTTTGTTATATTGTGTTTATTTGTCCTATTACTAGTCATTTGTTTCTATGTCCTTATTTTGTTAATGACTGTTTGACTTTAATAATTGCTTGAGAAATTCTTACTTACATTATTTAGGCTAATAGCCTATTAATTTTTGCTGTGGTATCGAAATTTGTATCAAGCATTGTGAAACTTCACTGGTATATACAATTTTGGAATCGTAACAACCTTCCTGCAAAAATAACTATATTGTGATATCGTTATCGTGATATAAAATTACTCATATCATGAGATTTTGGCCATATCGCCCACTCCTAGCTCAAGCCTCCATGTCTGAAAACAAATCACAGACAGTTGAATTTTATAAATGAATGAATACTATGAATGAATGAATGACTATTATTATACATTACAATAATAATATATCTGATTAAAGGCTTAATTGAGGTGCTGGTGCTGGATGATTAGCTATAGACTTGAAAAGGCTATATGCAGATTATGCAGGAGAGACATTTTTATTCATTAGGCCTATTTTGTATTTTATGCACATACAGGCTACAGCACGTTGTATTAAAATTGATTAATATGGTTCAACAGTTTTAATTACGCCCTGGCCCATGATCATGCAAACTGTTTGTATCGGCCTTCTAAAAGGCCGTGCATGGAAGCATGGCTTTGGTGGGTTAGTTTTCAAACGCACTTCCACCACCCGACATTGTTGCAAAAGTTCTTATTTATTAACTCCAGTGAAAATAATGAATGGAACGTAGATTAAAATTAAACTCAAAATAATACAAAACTAAATCTACTTATAAGAATTTTTCCCAACAAAATATTGTCAAATGAAGTGGTCAAAAATCGTGTCTGACCCACTCCACGTCTCCCAACATTTGCCATACTCTACTCAAACTGCCGGCCTCTTATTATTCTTATGATGTATCTACCTTGCACAAGTACTCCCACCCACGGTCTACATCCATACAACAATAAACATATTAAAATAAACATAACACATTCAATTAAACTGAATATTAAAATATTACACCACTGAACTATAGGCCTATGTCTTTTTTTTTTTTTTTTATAATAATAATAATGGCTACAACACGGTCTGATGGCTCCTTAATAGCAGCAGACTTCAACAGTAAAATCATGGGTCTGGCTATCAATCTGTTAACTTCAATTTAACTTATTAACTTTAAGTTTGTTAAGTTTCTCTAAATGACCCGCCATTATAGATTTCAAACATCTGTGATTAAAATAAAAATAAGTCAAGATTAGCTGCAGGAACCTTTTTTGTAAATGTTTTATAAAACAACTACAAAGCCTACTTATGAGCATTGAAATGGCATGTAAGCCTAAGCCACTTTGCATCCGCTGTCTAGTAATTGACACGGGTGTGTCTAACTGGTTGAGATGCCAGGCAGATATTGTTTTTCGCTTTATTTATGAAGGACTTGATTTTCATTTTCTCCTTAGTAATTCAGAAAATAGCAAGAAAACAAAAATTTTAAAAGCCTGTTCTGGGACTGAAAATAATTTTAGTCATAAAACTGCAATCCATATATTTTTATTTTTATAAGCTACACTAAAAAGGAAGAAAAGGACAAAGAAATAAGAGGATCCTTAGCATGTTAAATAGTGGTAGCATAGAGTCTATGAGTGGATAGGCAACCCCCCTAGGCTTACAAAAATGGTTTAACCCTTGTGCTCAGCAGCCAATGGGAACTTACGACACTCATCCGTTCAAACTGGACAAGTGGCCAAATGGCTCAAAAGTATGTGAAATTGAGGTCTGAGATCACGCATTGTTAATTTGTTGTTTGTATGTTGTCTACGTGTTGTTTACACTGTGATTTTTCACACGTAAACAACTTGTAAACAACACGTAGACAATGCGCAGACAACACATTATTTGCGCGTTGTCCACGTGTTAAAATTCACGTATATTTGAACTGCCTGGCGTTCCATATTGACAAGCCCTCATAATAACACTGGGTTCACACATCCTCCGTGAGCAGGGCATGAACAGCACGGTGAAAGTTGTACATAATTTACGAGTTGGCTATTTCGTATGGTCTCGCATGATGTTGTTTGAATAAACTCGCACGACTTCGTCACGTGCAAATTCCCGGATGTCTAATGCAGAAGTAAGCGCAAGTTCCACACACGAGGCGTTAAGGACATACTTATTTATATTATGCCCTTACTCAAACCCCTTTGTAAACATGATAGGAAGCTGTGTGTGACAGAAGCAAGTAATTGTCGCATATTAGATGGAAATGATGTCCAGCAATGTCATTAGCTGTAGTGAAAGTCGTAGGAATTGAAACGAGTGCAGTCTCACTATATCATACGAATTAGCCAAATTTAGAAAACTCATACGTATCCTTACGATTTCGCCGTGAGAGTGTGTTGGGCTTTCACATGAGACGCAGCTACAGCTCTGCGCAGAAAATAATGTTATCTCTGGGTTCCTACACCAAACATTTTCTTTAATAAGGCCATAACGTATTTTTTGAGAGGGGGTTATTGAATACTATAACAAATTTGGTCTTCATTAAATCGTTTGTACATGAGTAGGAGGACAACATTTACACCACAATAATAAATAATTTACAGATAAACCCAGCCCACACAGTATTGGGTCCTTAATCATCTGCATTTAGTCAGAGAAAAAAAAAACTGTGTTCCTGTGTCGAGAATTTGCATCCAGCCTGACAGCCCATAAATGATTAAATAAGTTATAATATTAAAATAACGGCATTTTTTTAAACACCTTAAAAAAACGTATGTAGACTATGCGACATGAAGGCATACTGTAAATTAAAACAATAACTTACCATCTGCACAAATCTGCTGAAGCTACTGTATCCCACACCTTTCCATTGCTATTAAATCCTTCTATAATAAATGTTGAGGGTTGTACAGCATTTTGTAATTCTCAACCTCCACATTCAGTCGGGTCTCGTTCATTATGTGGCCATGCAAATCCAAATTATGTAAATTATTGGTTCAACGAATCATCTCCAAGGTTATTATCATAAACTAAAATGAAAACGAAATGTAAAAAAAAAAAAAATACTTAGTTTTAGTTTTTGTTGCGATAGGTTTTTATGCTGCCTTCACATGCTATCGGAATTATCGTAAATACCAGTTTCCCACTTGGATAATTTTGATACCCGAGTTTCCGAGATGGGAGGAGTCCTAAACTTGATGTTGTTTTACTAATATATACGTATATAATATATATATATATATATATATGATTAGCAACAACATTGATTTTGATGCATTATTATTTTTTGTGCAGTGTCAGATAAAAAAAAAAAATAAAAAAAAAAATCACACTCAGTACCTTAGAGGACAAATATGTCCGCGTCAAAAAACTGCCATAAAAATATTATATATTAATATTATTTTCCACTTTCACTGACTTAGATTTTTTAACCAGCATCAGTCCTGATCATAACTACCAAATGTTCATTCATTTTCAGGATTTTAACCCTTTAAATGCCAGTTTGTTTACATAATGCCACTGTTGTTTTTTTACACACACACACACACACATACACACACACAAATTTCTCAATACACACATACAAAACACACTCTGACATCCATACCAACACACCCACACAATTTTAGCTGCATCATTTATTAAATTGGCCTGTAGCGCTCTATAATACAATAAACAGAAAATAGGACAAAAGCATGTATTTGCTCCATAGGCTAAACATGAGAAAAATGGTGACATCTGATTTTATGCTTTAATGGCACTGGGATCAAATATTGCAGTTTTAATGTGTTTCAGTGGGGACATTTTTGTCCTTAAGGTCATGTAGCTATTTTGTGTACACAGTGTATTATAAATGTATTGTAGGAACTGAGGTTCAAATATCAAAATTCCCAAAAAAAATACACACTTTTGGCAAAATGTTCCAGCCAAATGATCGGAAAAACACAGATAAAAAAAGACAAAAATGTCCTGAAGGTCGCACAAGGGTTAAAAATGACTCTCATTGGTGCAACCTAATGTAGTCATAATATTTTGACGAATAAAGGCACAGCCAGTGCATTTAAGATGTTACCACATGAATGTTATATGGTACCTAACAAAATATATTTTACAGTGTGAAATGATAAAACAGCTTTAGCAAAGTAAATCTGTCATGGAAAATTTTGGGCTTTCATTGATTTAGTCTGCAAATATTTAATATAGGCTTAGTTTCTGGAGCTTGCATCACTTGCACCAAAAAGCAACAGTTCACCCTGACATCTTTCTGAAAAAGCCCTAAACACTTTGTTCTGCCATTAGCATCATCATTTGCCCATGTAAGATTCTAGTTTAACTGGGTCCAGAAAACTGGGGGCAAGTGTAACTTTAAGTTTAACTGTACTTTGACAGTTTGCCATTTAAAAATATGTAAGAATGAAAGAGTTAAATCTTTATATTGATAGATAGAGAGAGAGAGAGAGAGAGAGAGAGAGAGAGAGAGAGAAAGAGAGAGAGAGAGAGAGAGAAGTTTCTATATGTGAGATAGCTGGGCAGATAACTTTTAAGTGATGCAACCGGACCCAGAGCTGGTGAGATAAGAAGATAAGAAGACAAGGAGTGTATTGGGGCAAGACATGTCTGGACATCTTGACATGGCAATGTCAGAGAAAGCATCTTCACATTCAGATCATCACACTCATATTGATATCCTGAGATAACTGTCAGACAGCAGCCTACTCTCTCTGTCTCTCTCCTTCATTCACAATCATTTGAGTCTTCTCTCCAACAATCAGACTTTAGAAACAAGTACAAAAGACACATCAAAAGATGTAGACGTTTTTATTAATTTATTTCTGTCTCTCATAGGCTCTGTTCGGCGTAACTCTTCCATGAACAACAGAGCAAACAGTCTGAACCATAGGATAAAAGATCGGGATTACGTGGGCTGGATGGATTTTGGCCGCCGGAGTGCCGAGGAATATGAATACTCATCATAAAATCCATATATATATATCATCCAGCTCCTCTCTGCCACAAATAAAAGAGTATATTTATTACTATTACTATTGTTATTATTATTATTCTAATGTACATTTGTTAAGAAATCAGTATAATGCAATATATACATATGCCTAATTTTGCCAAAAAATAAAAAAGACAAAAAAGTCTCATAGTATTGTTGTTGTTTTTAAATCTTGTCATTTTATTTCATTTTATTTTCTGTCACATGCACAGTGGTTTTTGCTTCAAAAGAACCAACAAGCTGAAGTGTGTGTGAGATTCATGAAGACACAGTTTTCAATAAATCTGGTCAGCATTCAACTTTGGCCTTAAATCCTACAGACTCTTGCAGTTTGTCCATCGAACTCATTTGCGATGACAAAGCAACTCTCTTACAAGTACTTGCTTTAATCGAAGGAAGTGGTCACCAAATGGCTTAAAAAATGTTTAGCATCTTGTAAAGTCTGAGTAAACATACTCTTTGCATAAAAAGCCCTTAAAAGAGTCAAAACTCAATCCATGAGTAATGAACAAATGGAGGAAATGCTCTTTGGCTTAATGTGATGCAGCTAGAAACAGTGAAAGACATTAAGAGGTGAGGGTGGGGGAAAAACTGTGGTTCGAAAAGACCATTTTAATTATTTAGATGTTCTACTGACACAGAGAAAAGAGAAAGAAAGTGGAATAAGAGAGAGAGAGAGAGCGAGAGAGAGAGAGAGAGAGAGAGAGAGAGAGGAACTTCTTATGTATATACTTCAATGGACTCAATTGAGGTGGAAGTTCTGTCCAAGGGTAAAGATTTCTGTTTGACAGGCACATTGAGACAGAAACAGACTGTCAGGAGGAAGACAGACAGATGTAACGGACCTCTTTACAATAACAAGCACCAAGCTGCATATCTCTACAGACTGGTCATCAGTCACACACACATTTAGCTATCTAATAGGGGACATTTCATAGACATCTACTGTTTTTATAGAAAGCTAATTATAATGGCTATAGACTAATCCAAACCTGTACCTAGCTTAATTTTACACACACCACTATAAATAGGATGCATCTGAATGAGGTATTTACCCCATTAAAAAGCGGTTCATTTTGCCGATGTTAGCATGTTCAACTCACATGTCAATGTGAGTTGAACCCCAGTGGCCCGCCTAAATTTGAGTGGTAGGATGGTAAGACTGGTATTCTCATTTTCCATCCCACTGGGAGTTCCATGACCCCACATCATAATAAATAGACCAAACAAATTATATTTAAACAAAACATCAATGCATTATGACTGCATGATAACATTTAGCGGGGTAAATATTAATTTAAGTTAAATATTGATTAAATATTTGCTTATGTTTAAAAAACATTTACACGTTCTAAAGACTATAAATTGTATGCACAACTTACACTTTAATTGAATTAATTAATGAATGAATACTTGGACACCTCCTATGTTTTAGTGCTGTGGATGGAATTTTCAGATGGTCCCTTACAAGTGCTGAAATCCCATAGGAGCATTTTTAGGCATAATTCTCCAGCTACAACAAGCGTTGACCATTTGAGTTCAATGTTTTATGCCTGTATGATGTAGTCATATATTCTTTAACCTAATTGTGCTAATGATATCATTGTAAAAGTGTCGACTCCAGAGAGCGTGGGTAGGAGAAACCGAATGTCAAACGAATAACGAGCCAGCAAGTAACTTCTAAGTTAGATAAGGTAGAAGTTCAGCGTTAGTTTTGCATCTTTGGACCTGCCAGCTCCAATTTCAGTTCTACTTAATGTGGATTATACAGTACGTGCTGGTGTAAATGTAAGTGTAAGTTACATTACTTTTATAGTGCAATTTCCCACATTATTATCACGAAACCCGATCTGGATCTAATTTTCTGCCTTATTGAATGCACCTGAGCCCAACTCATTAGAGATCACTCATATTTGGCAAGCATTCATTATAAAATATTTTTTGAATGTGTATCTGTCAGGTTTTCATTTCTGGAACAACATACAGTACACACTTTTGTTATTTATAATGAAGTATTTTTTCCACTGTCTTTAATTTAGTGTTTTGCACTGTACAATGCAGAAAAAAGACAAATGTAGTGCAACAAGTTTGGCAAAATGAACAATGAAGCGACTCTGATGGAACAGCACACAGGAACAGAGGTAAAGAAATGGATATGAAGAAACAGCAACTAGCGTTATACAGGGCCACACACCGCACCTGCAATGGCAAATTTATTATGAATACACTTAAAAACATAAAATTGGAACCCTTATAAACCACCCCACTAAAGCTCAAATAAATGCCTTGCCTTCAGTAAGAAAGGCTCTTATACACTAAGCTCCCAAATCAACGCACTTCAACCTAATAACATATACAGATTAATATTAGTACTGTTGGGTACAGGCGCAAGAATAAAAAGCAAATGTGCAACTAACCGGGAGAGAGAGAACAAAGCTACAGAGTTGATCCTGCTGATTCTCCCTCAAATGAAATGCAAGAGAAGCATTAAATAGTTCATAGGGAAAATAACAAATGCAACATTCTTAGGCTATCATTCATTTTACCCAAGAATTTTACTGCATTTGTCACACTAAAGAACAGCATGGCAACATGGCTTAAACTTTGTTGGTAAAACCAGAATGTTGGGGAGTACTGACTAACTGAAACATTTGTCATGAGACTGTTTGTTTATATATTTTAAAATTTTCACTCAAATTTGGTGAATCTTTGCTTATCTTTAAAAAAAATTGCATGTCCGCAAATATTAAAACAGCAAATTATGTTTTATATGTGTACATGGGACATTTAAGGTATAACACAGTTGCACCCCTACAAGCACACATGGCCCCACCCTGGCCCCCCCAGTCAAAATGGTCTAGAACCGCCCCTGCTATCTATCTATCTATCTATCTATCTTTGTTCAGTTACCGTATAAATAGCAATGAATGAGTGCACAGTGCCCTCTAGCGACAGCTCTGAACATTGACAGGTGAGAAATTGCAATTTTAAGTATTTTTTATTTGAAAACAAAATAATAATAAAAAAAAATAGTGGGTAGTCACTAATGCTTTTGCTACTGTAACATTACCTGAGAGCAAAAAGCCCCCCCAAAAACTGAGATACATATACTGAACAACTTCAAATGAATATTATGTAGCTAACTTAATGAAACAGACAGTAGTTTTAAACTGTACTTAGGAACATTGAAGTGCAAATTTCAAGAATGTGAATGAACAAAAAAGTTGAATTAAATAGTTCAATACAATTGCTCAGTGCTCAGTCTACTTTAAATTGCTCAACAGGTTCTTAAATGATTCATTCAGTACAACACTGGCTTAACAGAGGACACAGATCTTAAATACAGGCACTTGCTGCTTATCAGAAAACCAGCAAGACAGCAGCACATCCAATGTTGCCCTTTTTTAAACCTATTCATCTATCTAGCCAAACTTTAACTCATTCACCCATTCATCAAGTCAAAAGCTACCATTATCAATTAATTATTAAAGACTCATCTGCATAAGAAAGAAAGACCCATGGTAGAGTCAAAGGAAGAGACAAACAGAGGAAAAGGGTTGAGAGTGTGGTGAGATGCATCTTTAATCTTAACCTACATTCTCTCTACACCAGCATCAATACATCAGTCTCTGCTGTGTGAATGTCACCCTTCAAATACCAGCAGGCACCTGGGGAGAAAACGTTTCTAGAGTCACAACCCCCAAAGCAGTGAGAAAACACCACTGATCCCAGATCAATATCTGTCATGCTTTAATATATCCGGGAAATGTTCTTACAATGAACTGTGAGTCATAAGCTCACTACGTACATGGAAAACTACAACTCAAGTCTGCTAACTGCACTGAAAATTGTCATAATTTACAGTGATTTAATCATACAGCAGATGTGATTGACAGTTAATTTGGCTTTTCTCCCAAAGGATTATTCCTTCCTGCATGTGCGCAGTGATATCAAAGTGAGGTCAAAGGTTAAAATCAAAGCAATATAGTAGTGATATTACCATTAGTACCAGAATATTTTACACAAGATTGTACAGGGCAAAACTGGGCAGTTAGTGTGTAGACGACAAATCTGTTTGGATAAAATGAAAACACTTTACAATAAGGTTGTATACATTAACATTAGTTTATGCATTAGGAATCAGGAATTAGCAATAATTAACAGCATTTATTAATGTTGGCTAATGTTAATTTATAGCATTATTGTTAGTTCATAGTGCATTAACTAATGTTAATATACAACTTTAAATGTTATAAATGTATTACTATATGTAGAAATAAGTATTAACCAACATTTATAAATGCTGTAAAAGTATTTTTATTTCACATTAACTATAGTGTTAAAGGGAAAGTTCACCCAAAATTGAAAATTCTCTCATCATTTTCTCATCTTCACGCCATCCCAGATGTGCATGACTTTCTTTCTTCTGCTGAATACAAAGATAATTAGAAAAATATTTCCACTCATTTTTTACAATAAATTCTCCTCCCTGCCCAGTGGGTGGCGATATGCACGAAAAATGTGAAATGCCAAAAACAAAAGAAGAAGAATGTGAAAGTGAAAATGAAAGTGGACATTTATAGTAAAAAAGGACTTGAATATTGATCTGTTCCTCACCCACACCTATAATATCGCTTCTGAAGTTATAGATTGACATAGATTTAAACACTGGAGTTGTATGGATTACGTTTATGCTGCATTTATGTGCTTTTTGGAGCTTCAAATTTCTGGCCACCATTCACTTGCATTGTATGGACCTAAAGAGCTGAGATATTCTTCTAAAAATATTTGTTTGTGTTCAGTAGAAGAAAGTCACACATCTGGTAAATGACGAGGGAATTGGGTGAACTAGCCCTTTAACTAATGTTAGCGTTTACAACCTTATTGTAAATTGTTACCAATAAAATATTTTAAACTTCCATTTGAGTGTGCATATGTGTTATAAGTAGTGTTTAAGTGAATGTGTATAAGTTTTAAAGTGTTTATTAAAATGTTTTACTAGGAATCTGTATGTTTATTAGTATAATATACAGTATTTTACAGTGTTTTAAATGCAGGGATGTGTGATTGTGTGACTCATTATTATGCATAATCAATTATTTGAGACTTGTTTGCTTGGGTAGTTTAGGAGCCAGTAGCATTTCGTCCCCTTGAGGGCCGGGCCCCTTCATCGCCATACTGGCCCCAACCATAGCAGGATAGCTACGGTTCCTCCTCATGCCTTCGTTAAGTGGACTAAAGGGTGAACCTGCCCTCCGAAGCCCACCTAGAGGACCTATAAGTGGACTTGTCCTTGGAATCCCTCCCCCTGTAGCCCCAGAAGCCCCTGGACTTGCCAAACCCAACCTTTTGAGCTTATCCACCAAGTTTAGATTGTACATACTCACATCAGTTTGGCTTTCACAGTCTATTGCCTGAGACCCGGACACCCCCGCCACCTCTTTCAAAATGGACCGTGCCGGTTTGGAAGCCAGAAAGTTCTCATAGGTTGGACTCTTGAAAGAGAAGAGGGTTTCTGAATCTGAAACCCCAGCACCTGGGCTGGGAGTGTGACGGGTGGGGGAGTTGGGTGGGGTGGAGGGTCGCTGGTGGTCTGGAGGAGGGGGAGGAAGAACAGAGGTGGAGAAGAGGACTCCTTCACTTCCTCTGTCCCAGCTCTGAGGCTGGTACACTGCGGCGGAAATACCCCTCTCCTGGAGGAGGCGCACTAGCCCCAAAGATGTGCTGAAGGTTTTGGTGGAGTCTCTCAGGTTGGTGAAGGACTGAGACTGGGACAGACTCATTCGACGAGGAGTGCAGGGTGTGGCAGCGGGTGTCGATCTAAGACTGCTTGACATCACACAGGATGAGGTTGGGACGGGGTTTAGGCTGGAAAGAGAAGCAAAAAAATAAGAGATAAGAGTCCTTTAATAATTGTAAGGTGTTTTGCTGGTAAATTAATAGCACAGCATTCTTAAGCCACCATTTCACTGCATCCGACAAATGATAGACAATAGACTGGAAGTCAGAAATGTTTTAATGGAGAGTCGCTCGGGAGCTGCGAGGATCTCCGACCATCTGTGGATGCTGAATTTTTGGATCTTGATTAGAGCTTCGGATGCATTAAAATATGTGAACTTGTGCAACTAGATTGTATGCGACCACCTGACTGGATGTGATATATTAATTTGCAATTATAAGCGCAAAATGAAAATATCAATGGTTTAATTTGTCCTAACTTTTATTCTAAACGCATGCTACCTCAGTTGATTAGACGGTTATGAATATAGAAGTTAGAGATGATCATTGACACTGCAAATATATCACAAAAGGCATTTGTAATTATATGTGTACATATATCATTTGTTTCTGCACTTGCAATGAAATTATTGAAATTATTTTTTATGAATTTCTATTCCCTATTTACTTATTATTATTGTTATTATTATTATTATTATTAGCCTATTAGTAACTGTAAAACTGGGTGCTCTGACATTGCAGATTCGCAAGTTCTCTGCAATGAATAGACTAAAATCCATTGTGAGCAAATTGACAGTTAATCACGACTGCCACTAGGGGGAAAAATACGACAGTCGTTCAGTATGCGAGTGTCAGAGACAGTGAAAAGGTGGCTTTAAAGGGCACAATTACAGCAAGGTACATTACCTGGGCGTCACCCTGGTTAGTTCATCAGAAGGATGGAGGATTTTGCAGGTGGTGAAGGTGTAGGTAGAGCTGGTATGAGCCATGCATTTGCCAGGGAAATACACTGAAACAGACAAAAAAGCTCAGACTAGACACAGGCATCCTAGAAACGTGTGTGTAAATGAACATGTATATTAAAGGAGTGACATCTTACTTTTTTTTTATTTAATTATTTTCACTCAGGTCTATTTATAAAGTTAATATTTTTTAAGACAATTTTCCAACCTTTCATTCCATCCAGAATGAAACAGCTTTTTGCTGCTGTGGCTTTAAAGCATCTATGTAAACACCCTCTTTGCAAGTGAAATAAGATAAAAAGATTTGCACCAATCACACACAAGCCGCCGGTTTGCTGTTGAGTACAATATAGTTTTTAAATGCCTTACCCTCTTTAAAGGAATAGTTCACCCAAGAATGAAAATTCTCTCATCATTTACTCACCCTCATGCCATTCCAGATGTGTGTGACTTTCTTTCTTCTGCTGAACACAAATGAAGATTTTTAGAAGAACATCTTCTCAAAATGCAAGTGAATGGGTACCAAAATGAAGCTTCAAAAAGCACATAAAAGCATAAAAGTAATCCATAAGACTCCAGTGGTTAAATCCATGTCTTCAGAAGCGATATGACAGGTGTGGGTGAGAAACAGATCAATATTTATGTCCTTTTTTACAAGAAATCTCCACTTTCACTTTCACATTCTTCTTCATTTGTTTTTGGCAATTCACATTCGTCGTGCATATCACCACCTACTGGTCAGGGAGGAGAATATATAGTACAAAAGGACTTAAATATTGATCTGTTTCCCACCCACACCTATTATATAATTTCTGAAGACATGGATTTAACCACTGGAGTCAAATTGACTACATTTATGCTCCCTTTATGTGCTTTTTTGGAGCTTCAAAATTTTAGTACCCTTTCACTTGGATTCGATTGACCTACAAAGCTGAGATATTCTTCTAAAAATCTTTGTCTGTATTCAGCAGAAGAAAGAAAGTCATATACATCTGGGATGGCTTGAGGCTGAGTAAATGATGAGAGATTTTGTTTGTTTTTTTTGGGTGAACTATTCCTTTAACACCCTCTGTGCAAAACCTGCATTACACTGTGGCAGACTTATAATCACAATCTGTGCTGAAGTGTTCCAGTCAGACTGAAAATTGTGATGAAATGATCAGGGACCTTGTTACAAATAAACTTCAGCCACTACATCGGAAGGATAGGCAGAGCGGCAGGTGATACCCACTGCCAGGAACAGAACAAGTTTGACAGACTTTCCTACATTTCACTCTTATCATCAGTTCTTCTGGTGTTAGGAATGAGAGTACAAATCCTAATTCTGTTGTAACAGCATTACCTAATCATGACTATTTCTGAGTGCCAAATAGGCATCGCAGATGAATAAACGTGGGCAGTCATGCGTGCGTATATTCAAATCTATTCAAATGTCTGATGTCAGTAAGCTGTGGAAGCAGTTTTTGCAGATTAGTTTTATTTCATGTTTTTTACAGACTAGGGAAGACATTTTGAGTACTGAAAGTGATGTTTTCCAAGTATAGTGAACTCTCTTATTTTTAATTGATCTTCAAATTTCCTTATAAATTATATGGAAAATTAGATTCCTTATGATATGACTCCTTCAAAAAGAATTATGCAAAAACAGGTTGTCTTACTTGAGAACTCTATGGAACCAAGGCCTGTGCTGAGACAGGGCGATGGGGACACTGAGGGGGCATGGCTATGGCCAGTGGGGGCATTGGGATTGGGTGTAGTTGTAGTCGGAAGATTCTGGAAGTACTGCTCTCCAGGCTCGTCTTCCTCACAATCAGCGTAGTGACAAACTTCCTCCAGGTCCAGTTCCAGAGGACGGAAGCCTTTTGGGACCACACCAGGCCGAGCATCCAGGATACCACCCAGGTTGGGCTGAGCTAACTTCTGCCAGAGCTGAAGTGTAGCTGAACCTAGGAAGTGTGTGAGAGAGGAAGATTTCAGAACCTAATTTAAAGAAGGAAAACAAAAACACATGATGCGTTGTTAATTGTGCTAATGTTTCAATGATGAAAAACAAAAAATGAGAGAAAGAAAGAATGAGAATAGCAAAAGGAATAGGGTGAAGTGACTTTATTGGAGGTATAATTGAAAGTGAAGAACATACAAAGTCAGATTTATACAAAAAATGAGTTGTGAGAAAATAAGTATGAGAGTAAAAGAGTACAGGAAATATATAATGTTGAAACAGATAAAGGGATGAAAAGAACAGAATCAAATAAGATTAACAAGTGCATGTTCATTTTTTCACTTATACTACAGCAGGTGGCGGTATTAAGCTGCTTAACAAAGAACATGGAGTGAAATATAATGAAATGAAATGAAATGTCTTTTAATTTTATATATATACATATATATATATATATATATATATATATATATATATATATACACACACACACACATATACATATATATATATATATATATATATATATATATATATATATATATATATATATATATATATATATATATATATATATATATATATATATATATATATATATATATATATATATACACACGCACAACCACTTTATTAGGTACACCTGTACACCTACTTATTCATGCGATTATCTAATCAGCCAATCATGTGTCACCAGTGCAATGTATAAAATCATGCAGATATGGGTCAGGAGCTTCAGTTAATGTTCACATCAACCATCAGATTGGGGAAAAAATTTTGATCTCAGTGATTTAGACCGTGGCAGGATTTTTGGTGCCAGGCGGGCTGGTTTGAGTATTTCTGTAACTGCTGATCTCGTCATTTTTTTCCCCATTCTGATGGTTGACGTGAACATTAACTGAAGCTCCTGATAATTTTATACATTACACTGCTGCCATACGATTGGATGATTAGATAATCGTATGAATAAGTAGGTGTACAGGTGTACCTAATAAAGTGGTCAGTCAATGTATATATATACTTATAATATATATATTTACTTATAGTATATATATATATATATATATATATATATATATATATATATATATATATATACACAGTATAAAACTGACTGTTTTGATTCTTACAAATTGCACATAAACTTTTTTTTTACATAGTGTAGATAAAATATAAATTAAACTTCCGCCCCTTTGATTGCCTCAGTAAATAATAGAATAAAAAATATATAGTGGAGGAGTAAATATTATAGAATAAATTACTATGCATAATATTAATAGAATATGCAAATATTTTGCATCAGTCAAGTGATACACAAGAGGGGCTGTTACCTTCTAAATTAGCTTTCACTCTAAATTAAACGATTAGTTCAGCCAAAAATAAAAATTTTGTCATCATTTACGCCCCTTTACCTCACATTTAATTTACAATCAGAGTAAAAGGCATTTTACAAGGTCAAGAAAAAAAATGCAATTTGTGAATGACATGAAGGTGAAGAAATTAGAGTATTTTAACTTTTGGGTCCCTATCTCTTTAAGTTATCTATTTGCAAAACTTTGCTATAACCTTATTACTATTGTAACTGTAACCAGGAGTGTGGCTCTCTGAAGTACGAGTGCTTGCGGGGGTGCATGAGTGCCCAAAATGAATTGAAAAGCATCATAGAGGGTGGGCGGGGCCTGGAACGGTAACGTAGGCGTGTCCTACATCTGACATTTTGGTCACCTTCCAGAGGTTTGACAATCTGGAGTTTGTCAGGAAGATAGGGGCGGCTGGTCCAAGCACCCAGTGACATGATGCTCTCGCTGTGCACCATCCTGTTGAAATAATCTCCACCTTCCGTTGACTCCTGATAACGCCGTTCCCTCTCCCCCTCGAAAAAGAGTCGCTCGCTCAGGCAGTTCTGCCGCCGTAGAGACAGTCGCCGCAGAGCGAGTTTGAGCTCCTCGGAGCCGGTTCGCTTCTCACGGGCGTCCACGCTGCAGTCAGAGAACAAAGAAAGATGTAAAAGTTTCTGAGAAATATTGCAATAAAAGCTTTGATCTAAAATAGACAGATTGGTTAATGCTTTTATACAAACATTTGTTGTTTTGCAAACAAACCAATGGTTGCAATATCTTAAAGTCAACATGAAATCAAAATTGGCCCTATTTACTTTCTTAATACACATTAATGCCGTTATTGTGCACAATTACTTTGTGTGCGTTATTCCAATTAAAAAAAAATTTCTCTTGTGATCTTTTCGAAATCGAATATCTTTTTTGTCAGACGTCAACTAATGGTCGAATCATCGACTACAAACTCAATTAGAATCTGGGTCCATTCTGTCATGGAATGCCGACTTTTTACATCCAATCAATTTCTGATAAATTAAATCCAAGTCCTGTCCTATATTTTTTCTTGTTAAAAACAATCCTGTTTCACTCCCATTCAAATATGTCATATTACGGAAGTAAAATGGATTGAGACTGCTGTTTCATGTTGACTTTAAAGGTTTAATGAACGTTATAGGCTCGGTAAACAAAAAGTCCCAACTTACGCAGCATCCGTGGAGTCGGTCTCCTGGAGCATGCTCTGTGTACGGTTGTCAGGGGCGACATTGTTGCTACTGCTGTCAGAGAGGGTGGAGCTAAGGCTGGAGAGCGTCTGATTGGACCCAGGGATGTTAGCGGCAGGATGAGCAGAAGAGCGCTGTCTCACTGATTGGTTGATGTTTTTCACAGTCTCAAACACACGTTTATGACAGACCCTACAGACAAGAATCACACGCATCTGTATTCAAATTATGGCTATGAAAGAAAATGTGCTGTGTGATGGGAAGGTAAGAAAGAGAGACAAAGGTCATACTTTTGCTCTTCATTTTCAGGATTTTCAAGACTCAGTTCCTTCCTCATGGTTCCCTCAATTTCAGCAGCCAGGGAGTCCTGAAACACAAATACAGACAGATAAAGTGGTATGTTTTCCCAGATTCATTAGTTTGTGTTCTCCCTGTCCTTGCATGAGTTATATAACTGTATGTGTTTACCATGGGAAAAAGTCCCATATGGTGATAGCGCCGAGGAGTTCCTGCGGACACGCTGCGGTTCCGTAAGTTCTTGAGTTCCTCTTGAGCCTCATGAAGCATCTCAATACACTCAGAGTATTTATCCTCCAGCTCCTGCAGCTGTGTGCATATAAACAAAATATGGTTAATTACATTAACACAGAAATAATAAATGAATACATAATAAAGACATGCTACTTAATGTTATAATTAATAGTATCTCAGATGAATGTGACTATTCTTTATGTTGATTACACGGCTCTCTGGAATACTCGATTCTGATTGGACAATGGCGCCATCTAGTGGTCTGATATTTCTCAGTAACAACCGCACATCCACGTATCAGACTGCTCATCCGGGTGTTCTGCCATCTTTACGAGCTTCTCGGACCACTATACGATCTATACAAGTAAGCTAATAAAACAATTTCAACTCAAATCTCTGTTTAATGTTCTTTAATTTATTTATTTGGCAAGTATCTTGTAATAAGATGCATAATGAGTAGTCAGACATTAATTAATTACAAAATAAACACCAACAAAGCTCTGACGTAAACCTGAAGTGTATATCAGCTGATTTATTTCTTCTCACATAATTACATACCGCAAATCAATATTTTATGTCCATGTATTTATTTATTTGGTTAATAGTAGCTTAATAAACGTGATAATGTACTGTCAGCTGGTTGCTTCGCTTTGAGTTGGGGTTTATTTTGCAATAACAACTGGCTGACTGTACATTATCCCTTACTTATATTACATATGAAATGAAGTACCTCTGCTGTGAGCTGTCTCTGAGCATCTTTAGCTGCCGAAAGATGCTGAGAAAGTTCTTCATTCTCAACAGCATACTGTCAAAAACACACATAAACACACTTGAGATCAACATCCTCATCCCAATAGCACCCTGATTAATATAACTGTGAAAAATATAACTAATATTGATCCCCCCACCTCTACCAGTTATTAAAACATTGTTTTATTTCACATTCTTTTTCCCGTCCTGTTTTGTTTGTGATTTAATTTGTTAATTTGTTTAAGCAGACTGAGTTTGACGTAGTAGAACATTATCCAGTTTTATGACACACACTTTCACAAGTATTCAATAATTAAAGTGGATCTTAGCATAAGTGAACACAAAAACTCTCACAGTTTTGGCTTTTTTCTGCAGGTCCACTATCTGTGATAGTAAATGTGTGATTTCTTCCTGTTGGCGAGAGGCGTCCTCTGTCTTTTTGGCCAGCTCCTCTGCTATGGTGGAGATCTGGATGCTGGATTGCCCTATATGTGGCGAAATATTTGGAAAATTTGGGTTTTGCCAAAATATACAGGTCTACACCTCCACATATGGCCTGAAACAATTAAGTTCACTCACTCAGCTCTCTGACACAGTCATTCACCAGCTGCTGTTCTTTCTCCTCATATGACTCCGTCTCAGACTTCAGATGGCTCGCCTACGGAGAAAGAGAGACAGTCGAATCATATTTATTTATAAAGCACATTTAAAAACAACACAAGTTAAGTCAAAAAAAATTTCGGCTGTTTCTGCAAAACGTCTATAAGACGTTTCCTCTCGGATGTCAAGAAGACATTCAGCAGATGTCTTTGAGAAGTTTATGATTTAGAAAGTTAAATCTGATCTTTTTAAGATGTTTAGCAGATGTTCCTTAAAATGCGATGCTTTCCAGTTGAAAAGATCTAAAATAGACATCTCGGAGACATACGTGTGCTATCTGGGATATATAAAGGCAAAAATTTCAAAAACAATTATAAGAGAAAGAGAGACACATTCTTTGTCCTGGATAGTTGCAGTTTAACCTCTGACTATCCAGTGACAGGGAGTACATATTGATGTCAGTCACATTTGTATTAGTGTTGCATTTTGGATTCTTAGACTCTTAAAACAATGCTTTGTTATTGTGGGGGTGTTATGTCAAAGTGATTACCAGGAAAGATTAAAAATGGCATTTCAAGGTTACTGACCCCTGCTGCTGAGTAAATGCATTGTTGGGTCAGTGAGAGTTCAGAGCAGTGTTTTTATAGTTAACGAAAACTAAAACAAAAACTAACTAAAATCATTAAAATAAAAATAAAAACTGAAATTATTGGAAAAAACTGAAACTAAACTAAAATGCTTTTTCATAACTCCAAAGCTAACTAAAATAAAATAAAAATTCATTTTAGTTTTTGTGGGCAAAGTGGGACACTTTTGGAAATTTTTACTTTTCTTGACACTTTGAATTATGATCTAAACAACACATAACCTAAGATTATACCTTTAATATTAATGCTTAGGATGTCTTCTACCTTTGTCAAAAGAAAAAATTAAGAAATATTCAATACTGGGATGTACAGTAGAGCCTTTGGAGACCCTCTTTTGACCAAATCCCAGAATTTTTAAGCAGTACTGGTAAAGTGGGACAGAGGAAAATGATTCTCAAGAATATATCTACATCTGTTTGGAATACATTTTTATATTTATACATTTTTATAATTAATGTCTTCTGAAGTATCTGTCTTCCGAATCTAATCTGTTTTGGGTGAGAACAGACAAAAATGTAACTCCTTTTTCACTGCACATTTTGCAATTGCAGTCTACAGGAACGATCATTATTTCAAGCTCGATTACACTTACTAGTAGAGTCAGGAAATATAATCAAGCTTGAAATCATGACTGCCAAAGAGACAGCTGATGTCAAGATTTACAGTAAAAAAGGACTTAAATATTGATCTGTTTCTCACCCACACCTATCATATCACTTCTGAAGACATGGATTTAACCACCAGAGTCGTATGGATTACTTTTATTCTGCTTTTATGTGCTTTTTGGAGCTTCAGAGTTTTGGTCCCTATTGACTTGCATTGTTGCATTAAGTAAATACATATGGATACAATTTGGATCAAGCTTAATGTCCTTTGTCACTTTACCTGTATTCACACTATATTATAAAATTTGCAAAATTTACAATCCACATTAAACATGAAAATACCACTAGATAGAGGTAACACAAGACTGCCCTGAGAATTGAAATGATGTTAGACTTTTTTAATTACACCAGTAAACACTCTGCTTTGGCAGCCATAAAAAATACTAAAACTAAACTAAAAAAATAACAAAACTGAAACTACAAAATGAAAACTAAACTAAAACTAACAGACAAACTGTGAAAAAAAACAAAAACTAAACTAATTTGTTATGACAAATTGAAAATAAAATAGAAATAAAAACTAAATTAAAAATCCAAAACTATAATAAAACTGGTTTAGAGCAGGGCTAACAAACTTGGATTATAAATATTCTGTTGAGATCACGATCTACTGTTATAACAACACAGATTCACACAATAAATTAATCGGTTCCTCAAATCACTCTTGGAACTTGGCCAGTAGCACACACACACTGTTCTAACATACCTCTGATCTGAGAGTCAGGTTTTCTTCCTCCAGGTCTCGAAGTTTCTGATGCAGGATGTCCAGAGAGGAACCACCAGGAGCAGACACTCCTGCCCTGCCCTTTTGACCCCTGACCCCCCACACACAAAAATGAATTAAGACAACTGTACTAAAATGGCAAACTGGAATATTACCATTCTGTATTCTTCATTTCCATTGGAGAACTCTGATCTCTCAGGTTCAACGCAAATAACATGGGTTGAAATAATCAGTTTCTATTTTAGTATCTATAGCCAAAATGCCCTTTAGAACAACATCTGAACTAATAATATCCTAACTGAAGCAAACAGAACAGGCTCCACTGGCCATGAGAGTGATAAAACAAGACAGTGTTATAAAACAGTGAACTGACGTGGGCAATCCAGACGCCTCTTCACTCTCCTCTGCTGCATTCGTGTAGAATTGCAGAAGTTCATCTTTCAGATTTAACTCATGGTGCAGTTGAGCCACCTGCAATACAATCACATTACCAAAACCTAAATAAATATCATAACTACTAAACTGATTAATCAACACCAAACCAGAAATGTGTTCCTTTTAACTCCTTTTATATTACACTGGATATCCTTAAATACGACCATTAATGTTATTAAAGTAGCCATTATTAAAGGGGTCATGAAATGGAAAATAAATTTTTAATTGATATTTAGACATATAAGAGGTAACTGTACTATAAAAACACACTGTAAATTTCAGAACTCAAAACTTCCTCCCCAGTCTAAAAATAATATGTATAGTTCCCACCAGTTTGAAACATCTCATTTTGAAAACTGTGTTCGTGACATCACGAGACATTGCTCAGTTGTATTTACACGCCCCAGAACATGTGTCATCGCACCTTTGGCCCCTCCCACTGGTGTTCAGTTTGTATCGTAAACAGAGAGGGAGAGAGGTAGGCCTAGTGTGACCAACTATTCCTGAACACCAAACGGGACCGACCCATCTGGGCTATTTTGAAGTTTTATTGTGCATATAGCATGAATTTCACAGACGTCTTTAACCAATGTCATGTTTATCGCTCCGCTTTTAAAAGACGCGGTGTGAAGTTACAACTCAGAAACGGAGATTCCATTTAGTTTCATTCAGCTGCTCTGCGTCTTGCTGTTCTTGTGTCCATCTGTGCTATTTTTAATTGCTGGTGTATGTAAACAAGCACTAGCGAGACGTCTTCTGCCGATCTGCGCCTCAGTGCACCTATGTGTGTGCGTCATGTTTCATCGTGCTATGGACTGTGTATGTGCAAATATCAGCATGGACTGCTTGTGAACCAGTCATAATACAATTCAAAGGAACTGTTATTGAAGAAGAATGGGGCAGTTAAAAACACTGAGTAAACAGTTTCATTCATGAATATTTTATATGTCATGACTGTTTGATAGTTATGGTGCTGATGTGCTTGAGTGAACAGTTTAATATATTCGGAAGCAATGTTTTGGATGTGTGTTATGTGTAAACCCTGAAATTTAGTTTTATAATGTTGTGGAGAGCTTGTTTATTCTCTTCCGACTGCATTTCAAATATGGCTGAATTTGAGAGGCTGCACAATGTTAGCCAGTCAGAACAGTGGACCTTTATATTGAAGTTTAAAGGATACGCTGTGGCCAAAACCGAGTGTTTCAGACAGAGGGCCAGAAATAGGGTGTAAAATGATCATTTATTATTAAACTATGACAGTTTTGGTGCAAAGACTTTACTGACATTATCAGTGGACCTCAGGGTAGATAATAAAATTATTTAAAAAAATCATAAGAACAATTAATAATTTTAATTTATTGTCAATCAAAAATGTTACATCGCAACATCTGTTTTATTGGTTTAAGCTAAATCAAAACCTTTCCAAGTACCCCCGGAACATGGTTAAGTACCCTCTGGGGCATACATACCATTGGTCGGAAATCACTGGACAAGATTAATTATCATGTTTAGTAATTAGACATGATAATTAGTAATTATTATTACTAACAGTTATAACAGACTTATTCTGTAGACTATGTGTTGAAACTCCAAAAGAGCTTGGCACTTTCATGTAAATATTTTACTGAATCTGATCATGTACCTCCTCTCTGATGGTGCCAACTTGTTCCTCCAGGTATTCATTCTGTTCGGACAGAACTCGGTTCTTCTTCAGGAGGGACTGACCGATCTGGGCTGCAAGCTCCAGGTCCCTCTCTTTCTGTAGAGTGGATGAGAAAGTTTCCATATATTGTATCATACTATAAAGCAAACTGCAATGAAAGTTGTATCAGAACTCCGTTATCACAATAAATGCATGTATTTTCACTATAACCCAAAGTAAACTTACCTCCTCCAGAAGTCTTGTTACAGCATCAATGTCATTGTAGGTCTTAGTCATCTGGCCCACTCGCTCAGCACATAGTACTGAAACACACAGAGATTAGAAGAGAAAAACATGTTGGTTAAGCACTGAGCTCTAACAGAGGACAAGAGGACAGAGTACATAAACAATTACACTTTAACCTAAAAAACAAACAAACATTGAACTACTTAATTGGAAAGAATGAGGAAATCTAAATTATTTAATCAACCAAAGAGGTCTGAAAAGTGGGTAGCACTTTATTTTAGAGTACTGTTCTTCATTTACGCACTATATAATTACAACAGCTAGAGTAATTACTAGGTACTAACCCTAAACTGTAAGTATACTGAAAGAACACATTCAGAAATACAGTGCAACCAAAAAGTGTCTGGGTATTCTGGAGCTTTGCTAAACTGTATGATGGATCAAAGATCACACTTAAAAACGGACTTAAGAGAAGTGATCTTAAGCTTTCAGACATCTAAGGTGAGTTTAACATGATAAAGAGGAAAAGGCTCCTGGCTTGCTGACCTCGCACCATCACGCTCTTACAAAAACATCAATGCCAAATCATGCATGAGTGCCCTAGCAACTGTTTCCATGGTGCTGTTACCCAGCAACCCCATCCACAGTCAGCCAGAATCAGATCAGCCACTCTTACTGTTACATCACAAACTCATATAGTCTCTCTCTCTCTCACACACACACACACACACACACACACACACACACACACACACACAAAATCAGTTGTGTATTTACATTTAACCAGTTTAAAGCAAATAAATTTAGCAATAATGGAAATAAGTAAAAATTGTTTTAGTGTTTTTAGAGAAACTTTTGTTACTAAATTCTATGCATGTACAACAGTCAGTGCTGGATAAATTACTTCTGATCTGTTTTGGTCTGTTTTGTTTCAGTGTGAAATCAAAAAAGGCAATTAAAATGTCCAGCAATTTTTAGCATTACAAATGACATCCATGTGTGGTAACAGATTAGACTAGTTACATTTGTGAATCAATGTCTCAAACCCCCAAAGGGATCAATAAATTATGAACAATTTACTGCCTTTGCCTGATAAATATGTAATCATGTAATCCATAACAAAGTAACTGTGATGTGATTACAAGTATTTAACATGTAATTTAATGTAATATACAAGTATTTGATTTTTTTGGTAATCTGATCACATTATCCATATTTCATCTAATAAAACACAAAGATTTGGATCTTGGGAATGTAGTCAGTGATTGAGCCACATCAAATATGTGGCCCAATAAAAGCTATAATCTCCAATTCAATCTCCAACCAAATTTACAATACAGTTAGACTGAAACAAAAGTGGGACACTTTGCCATGATTTTACAGTTTAACTGAAAAATATATTTAAAAATAAAAACAATTCATGTCTCTTTAAAAGTTGAAAAGTTGCTTTATGGTTTTAATCAAGAGCATTAATCCAAAATCATATCTCAGCCTCTGGACTTTCCCTGTAAAAATACTATATAGATAATAATATACTGAAAAAAAAGTGTAGTTTTATGAGGACATATTGCAAGAAAAGGGATTACTTTGGAAACAAGTCCAGGAAGGATTAACAGTGAGTGGAAGCATTAAGACAAATATACTGTCCTCTAACACTTGCTCTTTCTCTCTCTAACACACACACACACACACACACACACACACACAAACACATACACATATAAAGACATCTACAGGCCTCTGGCTACACTCAGAAAGGACAGAGAGAGTCAAAGGGAGAATGCAATTCCCTTTAAATCACTTCACAACCACATCTGAGACATTTACAGATAAAATCAGTGCACGCAAATTCACTTACATCTGAAACATCTCACCAAAACACCCGTTATTCACCAAGCAAGCCTCAACTAATTCAACAGAACGTAAAGGTGTGAGACATGACACTACATGTACATCAAATGCAAACACACATATACACTATGACACAAAGTTTTTTACCATCAACGTACTCCTCATTGCACCACTCTAGCTCAAAGTCTTCTGCTCCCATGACCTTGTGCATCTTTCCTCTCTCCCTCTCCAGCCAGCAGAGAGGAGAGGATCAAACAAAACGAGAAAGCTACACTTCCTCCGGTAACAGTACTGAGTGATGCTGTGGTCAGTTACAGCAACAAGAGTTGTGTGACTATTTTTAACATTACGATGAGAGAGAGAGACAGTGGGAGGGAGGGAGGGAGGGAAGGAGGGAGGGAATGAGAGAAAGAGAGTGTGTGTGTGTGTGTGTGGGGGGGGGGGGGGGGGGGTTATAGATGGTATTGATATTACAAGGTAAAATCTAATTATCACTTTATCCCTGTTGGTAGAAATTTACAATAAGCTTGTAAACGTTTACATTACTTATGTTTAACATATTTAACATGAATTTACATTCAACAATACTTTTTCAGCATTTATTAATGTTAGTTAATGTTGATTCCTAAAAACAGATTTTTAACATTAAATGTATATTCACATAAGGTAGACCATTATGAACAAAACATGAACTAACAATGAACATTAGAATATTTACAAACTAACATTAACCAAGATTAATAAATGCTGTTAAAAAAAAAAAAATTTAAAAAAAAATCAGGTAGGTCTTTCAAGGTAGCCTGGAGAGTTGGGTTTTCAAAGTCACATCAGCTACTTACTGGGGTACCTCAGGACTCAGTGCTTGGCCCACTTCTCTTCTCTCTATTCACAACATCACTGGGACCCATCATTCAAGCACACAGGTTTTCTTACCACTGCTACGGCGATGACACGCAGCTCTACTTGTCTTTTCAGCCTGACGACAACAGATCTCGGCCTGCCTGGCAGACATCTCGGCTGACCGAGACCGAGCTACTCGTGTTTCCCGCTAACCCTGCATTTGAGAACAACAGCACCGTTCATCTACTATAATAACACCATCCAAAATGGTCAGAAACCTAGGGATAACCATCGACAACCAACTTAGCTTCACCAATCACATCTTAAAAACAGCCCAATCATGTAGATCTGCACTCTACAACATTAGGAAGACCTTTCCTCTCTGAACACGCCACACAACTCTTGTTCTATCTCTTGTCATTTCTAGGCTGGATTACTGTAATGCTTTTTAGCTGGCCTTTCTGCATGTGCAATCAGGCCTTTGCAAATGATCCAGAATGCAGCAGCATGGCTAGTTTTCAACAAAGCCAAGAAAGTGCATGTTACACTCCTCCTAGTCTCACTTCACACTGGCTGCCGGCTGCTGCACATATGAAGTTCAAGGCTCTGATAATGTACAGAACAGTCAATGGGTCTGCTTACATACAAGCATTCCTACAGAGCTACGTTCCCACCAGAAGGCTGTGGTCTGCAAATGAGCGGCGCCTTGTGATACCAAAACAAAGAGGCACCAAATAACTTTTGGCTTTACTGTAATTCGATGGGGAACGATCTTTGCAACTCTATGCATGAAGCAGACTTCCTATCTGTCTTCAATAAATGACTAAAGACTCAACTTAGACTCAACCCTACACTCATAATATATCCTCGTGCGACCCCGCATCCTTCTGCGTGGACATTGTTTTGTCTTTGCTATATGCTATGCATAGTTTTTTATTTTTATTTAAACTGACTGATCTCAGTTCAGAACACTCTGGGCTGTCAGTAAAGGGTTAAACTTTGTCATGTGACAAAACAATATGACACCGATCACTGCTGAGTTTTTCTTTGGGAGAAATGCCTACAAAACTACATCTGGTAAGAAACCTAATTGAGTTTTAACATTGAAACCTGTTTTAGTCAAAAGTTTCATCCAATATGCCATTTTTAAAACTGGAGTGATTTATCGTGAAACGGCATGCTGTTAAACACAATTATACTTACGAGGACTATGGGCTTTTCTTTCCTTAGAAATCCTATATTTACTGTGCTTTATCACATTGAGGGGGAAAAAAACTGCTTTCAGAGGCTTTATTTGGAGTTAGGATTAAAATGAGGTGCATTTCTAACTGTTCTGAGACCAGTGCAGACAGACAGCACACTGGAGGTTAAGTCATTCACTAAATAGGTAGCATGGGAGCATCCTATAGCTGTCCTATGCAGCCAAATGTATTCACTTCTAACATCCGACCAAAAGTTCAGTTTCAGGCTGCAGATGAGGTTTGCACCACTCAATATGGTTGGCAGACAAGGGACAATGGTTATCAGTACACACATTCAGAATGTATCATGTATAATTTTGTTTTAACATGGTTGGCAATGATTGGATGATGATGGCCATTACTTTGAATCAGAATTATTTGTGCTAGTTTCTGATTGGTAAAATACTTCAGCACTGGCTATCACTTGTTCGTTTGACAGTGCAAAGAGAGAACATTGAGATTTTGTTGCCAAAGTAGAAAAAAAAAACATTGTAACATAAAAGTCAAATAATTTGTATTTGTATTATTATTTGTGCTTTTCCCAATAAACATTGTTCCAAAGCAGCTTTACAGATAATTAGCTGTAATGTCTGTAACGTCTCAAAAACATGAATAACCAACACTCCTGGAAACATAATAAAAACATTAACTTTCTATATCTTGGTATTAAATAGAATTTCACAACTTAGGTCCCATATGAGGTCTTACAGTATGTCACCATATGAGGATATAAATATTTAGGAAAACTACTACACATTGAATATTTATTTTTTTATTTTTTGCATGTTTATTAGGTGCTACTCATTACAAATAAAAAAGAGAAATGGAAAATACACACAGCAGTCACACTCGGGTCCCAGGAGTTTAAATATAAAAAAACCAAAATAAAATGCACTCTAATCTGTCTTGGCTAGCGCTTTTCTAATGCACTGAAACTTATAATGTTGTAACGTGTATAACTTTATTGTAAATGTTACCTCATAGCTTAGGTTTTCTGATATTTCTGAAGCAGATTTGAGTGCTGACTGCATGGCTGACTTTGTCAGTATCTTATATCTGATATAAGGTATGATTCATCTAGTAAACATGACTCAGTTGGAGCTATTCAGAAGGGGCCAAGTAAAGAACTGAATGCAATTATCCAATCAAACTTGTCTGATACATTTAAATCAAATTATCCATGATGTTGCGTCCAAGGGTTGAGTTTGAGAGATTCAAATCTGTTCTGGACTTAAACTGAATCTAATTATAAATGTAGTTTTTTAAAAATGAAAACCCTCTAAAATCTGAATTTAAGCACTTAAATATATGATAAATGTTTTCATGCATAACAGAAACAGAGCTGTCTGTATGCTATTCATGTCTCTAAAATGCAGCATAACTACATTGTCCCATCAACAATAAATTCCCAACATTTTTAAATGAGCAATAATTCTATATACACCTATTTTAGCTAGTTGTTGCACTGTAGTCCAGCAGTAAGTTAGAAGTGTTTTAATATTTATAGCATATCTTGCTCAGTGTAGTTGCAACACCCTTGTCCTCACACAGAATTACTGGTTGAAATCGTATTACTCTCTTTATAAATAAAATAAATGACTAATTATTTTCCAACTATTATTTTTTTACCAATATATGACACTGGCAAATGCATTAGCCAATGAGAGAAACTTTTAGTGTGTTAAAATCCTTTTTACACTGATGTGCCACAACTCACTTATCGATATGCCTGACACCCCTAAGGGGAGATCTATAATAGTTATGCATGCAGAATTATTTAAAAAAAAAAAGGAAAGGTTGAAGAAAGGTTAAACTGTGATCTCAGACTGCTTTTGAAAATATGTCATGGTCTAAAAGACAGAGAAGTTGCAGTTAAATGCTTAAAATGGAAGAGAAACATGTTGTTATATGAAAAGTAGGGAGAAAATGTAGAAACTGTATAGCTATTTAAAGGGTTCCCACACTTTTTACTGATAAACTTTATGACTTTTCCATGACCTTTCCAGCTGTTCATGATTACTGGATAAGGATTTTAAGGAATCATTTTACAAAGATAATTGGGGTTATTTTCCATTTTTATGTCCGTTACCAATCTTTTGAATAATTTAAATGATTATAATTATTACTGTATAAATGTCTCCGATAAGACTCTCAGTGGACAGATCGAAGCAGATTTTACACTACACAAGCTCTCACAACAAACAATATCAAGCTGATGAAGTATTTTAGAGCAGAACAAAACTAGAATATTTATATTCACTACAGAAATTTTTCTGTGACTTTAAGATTTTGCTAATTTCCATAACTTTTCAGGCCTGGAAAACAACATTTTAAATATCTCTGTAATTTACAGGAAAAGAAAGTATCTTTTACTATAAACACTTTTACATATATGTTTGAATTTATATATAAAATCTCAGCAGACACTGTCTTACTGAAGCAACATATTATACAGGCAGCTGAGAATACAATAACAAATTTAGCTGCAAGCAGCGATTAACGGGGTTCAAGCCTTTAAGGTCCTTTAAGTAAATATGTTACAGATAGTAAGTATTAATTAGACAGTCTGTTAGCACCAAAAACAATGATAAAGTGCCTTCATTTTCAGAAACATCATGTTAGGAAGCACAAAGATATGATATTTTTTACATTCCTTAGGTAGGCAATTTTTTTCATGTGTCCTCAGACTGACCTCCTACATAAGTGTTTTAAATTTCGTGATGATTCCTCATTCCGTTCAAGATTTTTGACCTTTTAAGAAAAAGTGGCCAAGCCCACTCCATACGTTTTGGTGTATTGTTGCCATGGTGCATAGAAAGTTCAAATTTTTTTGATAATTATTTATATTGGGACTCCAGAGAATCTTTTGCACTGGTTTAGTTCCAATCGGGTGAATGGCCTAGGACAAGTTCGAAAAAGTAGGGTTTTTTTAAATAATCTCAAATATTTAACGAACGATTGGTTTCACACCAATGGTTCTTGAGGAAAAGTTGTTCAGAATGAGGAGATCTAAAATATGGTATGAATAACGTGCTTCTTTGTGAAACACAGCGGTATATACAATGATTTACACACATGTAAAATGCGATAGCGCCTCCTGGTGGCTAATTTTTTTCAAATTTTGCACAGACCTCTTGGGCCAACAGACAAATAGGCCTACCAGGTTTTGTTCAGATCAGCCTTATATAAAAGCTGCTGAAAGCTGATTGGTCGATGGCGGCCATGTTTTTCAAGATACTGAACATGATGGCACCTTGGACAAAGACACTGCATGCAAAATGTCAACTCAATGTTCACCATAGTTAGAGCCATTTTTTGTTTTTTAATTATTACAGTGCCACAAAGAGGCAGAGGTGTGCAATTTTGTGTGTGTGTCCTCAGAACGACCCAATACATAAGTGTACCAAAGTGTACCAATCCGTTCAAAAGTTATAACCGTTTTAGTAAAAGTGGCCAAGCACACTACGTATGTTTTGGCGTACCGTTTGACGATAAATCAAAAGTTCAGAATTCCTTTGATAGCTTTTCATATTGGGACGCGAACAACCTAGGACGAGTTGTTTGTTCTGAATTTTTTTCAAACAATCCAAAATAGCGTAGCCAAAATTATAATAATTTTGTATCTAGCCCTTAAGGTTCAAGAGTTATGGCCTAAAATTTGATTTTTTTTTATTTATTTATTTTTCACTGTAGTGACACCTATGGGCCGATCAGGCCAATTCCTTGAGTATGGCTAGCCAGCCGGAGTACTACCCTGAAAGTTTCAAGTCTCTTGGCCTTATGTTTTGGTCTGCACGATCAGTTTTAGGGCAGAAAATATTAATAATAAAAATCCTGACAAAAACAATAGGGTTTCTTGCCCTTCGGGCTTGAACCCCTAATCATACAGACCTGTGTAATAATACCAAACAAGTGTAATGCTGACAAATATGGCTTACATAATATATAGAATGTTCTCAGATGCCTCAAATCATTCGAAGTTTCAACACCTCACTAACAAACAACAATTTTGGAAACAGAGAAGTGAAACCAGTGCCATCTACTGGTTAAACCAAGTCAGTAACACCACTGTTCATCTTTCATGTTGACCTTACCACATCCACAGTACATATTCTATTACATCAAGACTGTTTTAGAAGCTGAAATAACTGTAATATCATACTTTACGATAAAAGGGGTTTAGATAGAGAAATGCATATGTCACGGATTGAAGGAAGGTTTTCAGAAGGTTTAATCACCTTAAGGGGAGAGTTCACCTAAAAATGAAAATTCTCTAATCGTTTACTAACCCTCATGCCATCCCAGATGTGTATGACTTTCTTTCTTCTGCAGAACACAAATGAAGATTTTTAGAAGAATATCTCACCTCTGTTGGTCCATTCAATGCAAATGAATGGTGACCAACACTTTGAAGCTCCAAAATGCACAAAAAGACAGCTGCAGAATAAAGAAAGCAAGCAAGTGTAATATAGCTTGAAATCATGATCGCAAAGGAACATTTTATAGTAAAAAAGGAGTTATATTTCGGTCTGTTCTCACCCAAAACAGACTGGATCGCTTCAGAAGACATGGATTAAACCCCTGGAGTCGTGTGGATTACTTTTATGCTGCCTTTATGTGCTTTTTGGAGCTTCAAATGACCATTGCATTGCATGGACCCACAGAGCTGATATATTCTTCTACAAATCTTCATTTGTGTTTTGCAGAAGAAAGAAAGTCATACACATCTGGGATGGCATTAGGGTGAGTAAATGATGACAGAATTTTCATTATGGGGTGAACTAACCCTTTAATTCAAACATCAGTGCACAACTCACTCTCCAGCCAGATAAAGATCTACATTAAGCAAACAGACAACCAGACAAATCAAGACTAGCAATTACTTAAATAGCCATTTTGATGTCCCTAATTTAAGAAGTACTTGCTAGATTTTACAAGTATAGCATTTTAACCTTTTATCAAAATAAACATAACGATAGCAGACACACTCTGATCTATAGTGGCTACAAATACTTAATAATTAATACTTAATACTTAACACTTAACAAGCCCCTCTCACTCACAAAAGTATTTGAGGGTCTCCTCAATCTGCTCAGAGGTGAGATCTACACATGTGTCGGGAGAGATGAGAGGCGTGTGGATCCAGTCATCATGCTCATAGCCATACACACTGTCAGCCCTCAGCCTGTAGATCGGCAACTGCTCCTCCAGCAGACTGATAATCTCCACCTCAGGGAGCTCTGTGCTGTTACAAACATCTAAAGAGAGAGAGAGAGAGAGAGAGAGAGAGAGAGAAATCAAGTTATGCTATTGATCTTGCTCTAGATCAGCAGTTCCATAACTTTTAGAAGTGTGCACCCCTTTCTAATCTTTGCACCCTATCTCGGTTAAACATGACATTTTTAACTACAATGACCAATTGCAAATTTTCACTGTGCATCAGCAAACATTAATGCTGTGTCTCCCATCAGATGATAACTCCAGTAATTGTTCTTACTCTTGAAATGAGAGATGTGGGGTTGGAGGAGTGACAGACAGGAGTGACAGTTGGACCAGAAAATGAACTTTTTTATTAGTGCTTCAACTTTGTCCTGGGTGTTAAAAACAGCGGCACTGCGACCTTGAAGACTTAAATTAAGCTCATTCAGAGTAGAAAATATGTCTGCCAGGTACGGAAACTTCTGAAGCCAGATCTCGTCGTGAAATATATAAATAGTATAAAGAGAATTTTAAAGACATTTTTTTTCCACCATTACAAATATTTTTTGCACACCCCCTGAGTTCGGTCTTCCTTTCCACTAACAACTTACATTCCCCCCAAATGCAGAGATTCTGACCTGTGATTGTCTCTGCGTCCCTGTAGCGGGCGTGTGGCAGCAGGGGCACTGGTTCCTCAGTTCCATCGCCTACATACTGCTCTTCTGGGATGGAGACGAGGTGCTCGGGTTCTGTAGGATGTGTTCTCGAGCACTCAGAACTGGACTTGTCCAGCTTGGCAGCTTCTTAATGAGAGACTAAAACATGTCCCATGGACAGCTTTGCCCTTCTGTAAACAACACAGACCAAGGAGATTGAGTTATCTGATACTGATTACAACATATACTGTAAAAAATTTATATTTTTAAGGCAGATTCAGCATATATTAATCAACAGCCACGATTAATTAAGCACTTCAGTGAACACTGAAGGTGTTATAGTATAGGGTGACCAGACGTCCCCGTTTTCCAGGGACAGTCCCGGTTTTTGACGCTCTGTCCCTGGAAATGTCCCCGTTGTTACTGTGCATTCAAAACAGTCTGCAAAGTGAAAATACATGGCAAGAAAGCCGCTATTGAAGCCTACCGGCAACAGGGTTTACCGTGTGCTGTTTATTTTGACCAACAGAGGGGGCTGCTCGCTATAGCAGCTTTAAGTCATTTGTCTTCCTTTACTGATTACTTGTTTGCGCCAGTTTTGCCATTAAGAACTGGACCAGTGAGCAAACATCATCATTGTTATCAGCTTCGAGGTGAGGCACATACTATGTTATAATGAAGTTATATTGTTGTGTATTATATAAAATTAATGCATTTAAATAAGAATACGACATTAATAACATGGAAAAATAAATTATATGTATAATAAAGTATCTACAAAGAACAACAATAAATGTAAGTCAGCACATTACAGCATAGATTACATTGCGCTTTGCTGGGAAACAAGTGACCGAAAAGAAGCATCATAACGCATAAAAGCTGATCAAAATAAAAGGTATAATTAAGAAAAACAGGTCCATAGGATATACCATATACAGTATGATAATTGATAGATACAGTTATGTGAAAGTGTAATAATAATAATAATAATAATTATTATTATTATTATTATTATTATTAGTATACAGAATTGAATATCTTTGTGTCATGACTACAAAGTGGAAAAAAATCCCCAACAATATGAGGCATCTAAGGGGGGCAATCAGCCATTCAGAAATGAATTTCAGGCCCTGATATAATACATAGTCTAAGTGTTTCATATGATTTCAGTTGTAATACTGAGGGAAATGGTAGTCAAGTGAGCTAATTTCTTTTGAAATTCCTCTGCCAGTTTGCCAGCAAGCAAGTTAGTAGCCTACCGTCTTACCTTTAGGAAAGTGCCAGGTAAAGGTGAAGAAAAAGAGGAGAAGAGAAGGAACATTAGAAGAGAGTAAGAAGAGTGATGTAAAGAGTGTGACCAAGGGCAGGTGTCCCTGTGCTGTGGAGACAGCTGCAATAGTTCTTATATTCAGTCATTGTTTATATATGTTTTAGTTAATTTTTAGGCCACAATGTCATCTACTATCTACAGTGTAGAAACGAATAAACTCAAATGTAACAGAGGTAAAAATGATCAACTTTACCTCCGTATTAGAATTTCATTGAGACAACATTATAGATATTACAGTTTCATTTTCTGTTAAAGCATGATCTTCTGTAAAGCTGCTTTGAAACAATGTGTGTTGTGAAAGGCGCTATACAAATTACAATGACTTGACTTTACATATTCAGCAGAGTATGATATACTATAGTTCATCACATTACTACATTAACCATAGTCAAAATACATCCGAATTGTCCCCCTTTTTTAATTAATAGATATTTCAATGACATATTTATCACTGAACTAGAAATGTCCCCATTTTTTCATTTCAGAAATCTGGTCACCCTATTTTAGTACAAAAATAATTTTATACAGAGGGCTTATTGTCTCCATTGTTCTTGCTAGTGTTGCTGTTGACTAATGGATTAGATACACAGTAGCTAAACAAATCTCTAATCTAATGTCTGCAGTGACTGTCAACAGTACAACTAAGTATTTTATAAGCAGGTTTAACTTTAATGTAACAGGCAACCTGTCAGTTCTGCTCACACGTGTACACACTCACAATAATATTTACTATGGTAGACATGCTCTTTTAATATTTTAAAGATGCTCTTTGCCTGTCAACACAGATCACACACCTGTGATAACCATAATAGTGGTAAAATTAAAGTTATTTAGCGTTAGGTTAACATTTGAAATAACATGGCATCACTGGACACCCTTACACACACACATACACCACAGACTCGATTAGACACTAACAAAATAACCCTTAAATGCAGCTGAATTATATAGTCATCATAAAATAAGGGATCACATGGTACATTTTATAAAGGGCGTGTCTACGGATGTCGTCATGACGTCACTCCGCATCTTCTGCGGTTCACCTTCCTTGCGTAAACAAACTGATTTCGACCTCTCGCATAACACTCAACTTTATTTGGCCACCTAGTAGCTAAAGTGCATATTATTAAGCTAGATAATGTCATAAATGTTGTTTTTGGTTCATTAAATGCATTTGGCTACTTACAAGTGAGGTGACTCCAGTCAATGCGGAAATAATTTAATCCACTTTTCGTTGTCCGGATGACACATATAGCACAAATGAAATGCTCTTTTCAAATAAATGGCGCTGAGCACGGCAACTGCAATGTGTGTAGCAGAATTTTGCTTTTGTCTCTAACAGACCGAGAATCGCGTCCAGCTTTGTCGAATCTTTCCCCACCCGGATCTGTTGTGCCAAATAACTTATTCTTCAGCAGCTGGCGAGTCTCTTAAATCATTCACTCTTAATCTTAATTCCGCGGAGTGTTTTTTTCTATATGGACCATCCTGTACATCATCCTCTCCTCCCGGATCTCTTCCTTTCATTCTCAATCTCAAAGCTCCGCAATGCTCGTGACGTCACACTCAGACGCTGATGCTCGCGCATGCCTCGCGCTCCTGCAGCTCACGAATGTCACAAAAAGGACATGACATAATTTAGCTGAATTCTTTAAAATAGGTAAATATTTTAGGGTTTGCTTTTTATTTTATTAGGGGTTCAAGCCCGAAGGGCTAGAAACCCCATTGTTTTTGTAAGGATTTTTCTGGCCTAAAACTGATCGTGCAGACCGTACCGTAAGGCCTAGAGACTTGAACCTCTGGGGAAAGGTAGTTCTCCTCCAGTCTACAACGGCGCAACTTCATGGTGGCGCTACAGTGACCAAAAAAATAAATTTAAAAAATCAAATTTTGGGCCGTAATGGCTAGAGACAAAATTATTTTGATTCCTTTCGCCATGTCGAAGAGTTTTACCCCCCCCCCTGTCAGATTTTTGGCCCCGCCCCTTCGTTTTCCCGCTATTTTTGGATTGTTTGAAAAAAATTCTAAACGAACTCGTCCTAGGCCGAAGATCCAAACCAGTGCAAAAAGATTCAGCAGAGTCCCAATATAAAAAGTTGTTAAAGGATTTTTGACATTTTGATTAATCGTTAAAAAGTATGCCCAAATGTACGTAGTGGGCGAGGCCACTTTTACTTAAACGGTTATAACTCTTGGACGGAATGAGATATTACCACCAAATTTGGTACACTTATGTAAGAGGTCATTCTGAGGACACACATAAAATACTGCACACCTCTGCCTCTTGGGGGCGCTATAATAATTAAAAATTTATAAATGGCAGTTACTATGGAATCGTTGGTCCGATCGACTTCAAATTTTGCATTCAGTGTTTTTGTACAAGGTGCCATCATGGTCTATGAGGACAGTAGCATATCTGTAAAAACATGGCCGCCATCGTTTTCAGCAGCTTTTATATAGGGTTAAATAAGGCCGATCGGAACTAAACTTGGTAGGCCTATTTGTCTCTTGGCCCAAGATGTCTGTGCAAAATGTGAAAAAAATTGGCCACCGGGAAGCACTATCGCGTTTTACATGCGTTGTACAATCATTGTATATATCGCAATGTTTCACAAAGAAATACGCTATTCGTACCACATTGTAGATCTCCTCATTCTGAACAACTTTATCTTAAGGACCATTGGTATGAAACAAAACATTCAATAAATACTTGAGATTATTTTAAAAGATTACTTTTTCGGACTAGTTCTAGGCCGTTCGCCCGATCGGAAACAAACCAGTGCAGAAGGATTCTCTGGAGTCCCAAAATGAAAAATTATCAAACTAATTTTGATTTATCGTCAAACGGTACGCCAAAACATTCGTAATTGCAGTGGCCACTTTTACAAAAATGGTTATAACTCTTGAACAGAATCAGATATTGTCACCAAATTTGGTACACATATGTATGGAGTAATTCTAAGGACATACAAACCAATTGTGCATCTCCACCTCTTGGTGGCGCTATAAAAGTAAAAAAAGTTCAAATGGATCTAACTATGGAACGGCTGGACCGATCGACATAAAATTTTGCATGCCGTTTCTGTGTCTAAGGTGCCATCAAGATCTATAAAGACAGTCACATACCTAGAAAAACATAGCTGGCATTAACAAAATCATCTTTTAGCAGCTATTTGATCTAGTCCTAGTCCAGTCACCCGATCGGAACCAAACCAGTGCAGAAAGATTCTCTGGAGTCCCATTATTAATAATTATAAAAAAAAGTTTTAACCTTCGATTCATTGTCACAAAGCTACACCAAAACAAGCTGTGAGCATTGCAACTTTTACTTAAATAGTTATAACTCTTGAATGGAATGAGATATTTTCACAAAATTTGAGACAATTATGTATGGGATAATTCGGAGGACACATGAAATAAATTGCATATCTTTGCCTCTTGGTGGCACTATAACAGTCAAGAATGTTAAAAATACCATATCTGTGATACCTCACCTGATGTTTCTCAAAATTAATGCATTTAACATGGTTTAAGTTGCTTTCAGGCTATCGAATTAATACTTAATATCTGTTGCATGTGAACTTAAAGGACCTTAAAGGCTTGAACCCCACTAATCACTGCTTGCAGCTATATTTATTATTATTATTTTTGTGGGTATGGCTGAGAGTAGAAACAGGAGTATGTAATAAGCAAATTAACCAACTTTTACACTTTATTTAATTAAGATAATCTCTTAATAAGTCAGCAAAGAAATATCAACAATATTTTAGATTAAGAATATTTTATTTGATAGAATATTTTAGAAGTTACAGTATATGAATATATAAAGGGAACTGCAACTGTTTTTCACCATTTTCTTTTACCTTGGGATGCAGTGCTCTGGCACTGCAATTCTGTATCGGAGAAATTCAGATTTTGTATAGGATTGAGTTCAGTGATGAAATAACATGTTCTGATTTGATCTTAAAATAATGATCACTGGCCAAAATCTCTGGAAGCTTAAGGGATAGTTCACCATAAAATGAAAAATCTTTCATTTACTCACCCACATGCCATTCCAGATGTGTATGACTTTCTTTCTTCTGCTTAACATAAACTAACATTTTTAGAAAAATATCTTGGCTCTGATGGTCCATACAATGTAAGTGAATGGTGACCAGAACTTTGTAGCTCCAAACAGCACATAAAGGCAGCATAAAAGTAATCCATACGATTCCAGTGGTTAAATGTATTTCTTCAAAAGCGATATGACAGGTGTGGGTGAGAAACAGATCAATATTTAAATCCTTTTTTACTCTAAATCTCCACTTTAATGTTCTTTTTCTTTTTGGTGATTCGCATTCTTTGAACATATTGCTACCTACTGGGAAAGGAGGAGAATTTATAGTAGAAAAGGACTTAAAGGTTACTTACTCACACAGTTAGACCCAGTAGAACTTGTGGTTTTGGACTCTATGCTGACATCCATCATCCTGGATACTAGAAATTTGTTTACCAAATGCTGCCCCTTTACTCCAAACATGTTTGCTTATCTTCTGTTTTGTTACTTTTAGCCTGTGTTTTTATCCGTCTCATAATAAACACACCTCTATAATGGGCATTTGTGAATATGATCCAAAAAAATTATAATTGTTGACTTGCATTGTATGGATCTACAGTGCTGAAATATTGTTCTAAAAATATTCATTTGTGTTCTGCAGAAAAAAGAAAGTCATACACATCTGGGATGGCATGAGGCTGAGTAAATGATGGGAGAATTTTAATTTTTGGGTAAACAGTTCCTTTAATGGTTGGCCATTTCTGAGAAGGTAAAGGTACAACTCTCATGGGAAGGTGCTACATGAATTCATATTTATTGAAAATTAAAATTCATTCATTGCAAATAGAAACTTTATATTGAGCCTCAAGTAGAGTCATATATGTCTGTAGGAACAGATTGTGCTGATGTATGAACACGCTCATGTTGTATCTAGGTTTGTATATAGAGAGAAAGTGTGTGTGTGGTGAGTTGGGATTTATTTCACAGCTTTACTGCTGAGGTTATGTTTCCTGTGCACACCAGATTGGGTGTGTGTGCTGGCTGTGAGTCTGTGGGGCAGAGTGGGAAGAGGAGGCAGGACAGGTTCAAGCGGGGGGACAATGTGGCCATCTTTGCGTGAGAGAGCATGGATCTCATGGTTTAGAGCCTCAATGTCCTGAGCTTGTGCTTCAATCAGCTGCTGCAACCTCTGCAGTTCCTGTTTCTCAGCCAGCTGATGCCCATGGAACTGAGTCACCTTTAACATACACACAAAAACACAAACACATGTTCTTAATGTCTGAGTATGTGCCCTGAGTATGCCTTCACAATTTCAGGTGCTGCTACAGATTAAAGGGAAGTTCTCCCTGGTTACAATTTACTTACATTGTGTGGAAAAAGCAGCTTAAACATTCAGATAAAAATCTCCTTTTGTGTTTCACACAAGAAAAAAGTTATAGGGGTTTGGAATGACATGAGGGTGAGTAAATGATGACAAAATTTTCGTTTACTATCCTTTTTTTTTAGATTTTGTTTGAACATTTGGTGTTACTGTGTAACAATTAATGTAAACAGGTAACTTCTCAAATAATCTTTGGCTTAATCAGCAATAAAAATGTTAAAAGATATGACATGTAGAAACTTGTTTACCGTTTTCCTTTGTCTGGAGTTCAGTTGGTCCTCCAGTGTTTTTTTTTGGCTGAGAAGACTGTTCATTTTACGCAGTCTCTCTGTGTTCTGCCTTGTGACCTCCGTCAGAGCCTCTCTTGCTTCTGTAATTTTGGCCTGAAACACACATGAAAATGTACAGACACACACAGACAATAATAAACTAAATCACAGATGAATCAAACAAGATGAGCTTCTCTCTTACGAGTTTTCTTAATGTGTGTGTACCTCCCAGTGTTTGAGCTCTTGTGTGTTTTTGGCCTCTTGTTCTTTGATCTCTTGTCTCATCTCCTCAAGCTTCCTGTTTCCAGACAGAGTCTGCAGAACTTCAAGTTCAACCAGCTTTCCAAACTTCATCATCATCAGCTGCTCGCAACGTACTTCCAACTCTACGGGGGGAAAACATGTACCTCAATGCTTATTACAGTTTTAAGGAATACAACTTGAGCTTCAATTTTTATTAGTTTTTACAAAGTACGGGAAAATCCATTTTTATTTTTTTTGGAATCAACAATATGGAAGAGGTATTAGGGAAGCCAGCAGGGGGTGCTCACCCTGTGGTCTGTGTGGTTCCTAATGCCTCATTATAGTGACAGGGACACTATACTGTAAAAAGACACCATCCTTCAGATGAGACGTTAAACTAAGGTCCTGACTCTCTGTGGTCATTAAAAATCCCAGGGCATTTCTCGTAAGGAGCAGGGGTGTACCCCGGTGTCCTGGCCAAAATCCTCCCATTGGACTATCCTATCATGGCCTCCTAAAAATCCTCATCCCTGAATTGGCTACATTACTCTACTCTCCTCTCCATCAATAGCTGGTGTGTGGTGGGCGTACTAGCGCACTATGGCTGCCGTCCCATCATCCAGGTGGATGCTGCACACTGGTGGTGGTTGAGAAGTTTCCCCTATACTATGTAAAGCACTTTGAGTGCCTATAAAAGCACTATATAAATGTAAGGAATTATTATTATTAATAATACGCCATAGATGCTATTGATAAAGCTTAAATTTAGGTGTGGGTGGACGGACGGATGGACAGACAGACAGACAGATAGATAGATAGATTGATTTGCACGTGTATGAAATTGTATAAGTGTTTACCTTTTATTCTGGCCTCCATGTCTTTAAGGTCATGTCTGAGTTGCACATGTTGTTTTCTGGCATGTTTATACAGCTCTCGCTGTTCATTCTTCTCCTGCTGCAGCTCTTTAATGCGTTTCTGCAGTCGCTCTAGATCATGTGTGCTCAGGACCAATGCTGAGTTCAGCTTACCAAGCAACAGACCATTATTCAAATACTCTATCTGCTCAAAGAAAGTGAGAAAAATTGCAACTGGTTGCTAATGTAGTAATATATGTAAATGTACTTTAATGCCTGGAATAATAAGGCTTTTATATACATACTGAATACTGTACACACACACACACACACACACACACACATATATATATATATACTGTATATACATTATAACAAGTGATGATCATCAGTTATCTGTTATGTTCACACCTGGTGCAGTCTGAGTGGCACCACCACATCCACCTCATTCAGCCTCTGCTGCTTTTCTCGGTTAATAAGCTCCAGATCGCCCTCTGCTGCTTTACGGTTGTTCTGCACAATCTTCTCCTAAACAAACAAACATACTGTTTGTCCTCTGTTTTATTACAAATAATGCAAATTCAGCTAAAAAAAATTTAAGGAGTGAAGAGGAGTGTAATTCCTCTCACTTTCTTGGCCAATGCATCACAGTCCTTCTTTAAACTGTCAATGATTTTCATCTCCTCCTGCAGCTGCTCCTCCACGTCCAGACGATTTTCTCGCAATTTCAGTGTGTTCTCAAAGAGCTCGGGATCACAGTCTAAAACAGACACAGACCAAATGAGACTCACTTATTGTGTAATCACAAGTGTTGAGTAAATTACTCCAAAAGCAATCCACTACAAATTACTCATTACATCTATAAAATTGTAATCAGATTACTGACGTTATGATTACCTAATCAAAAAAGCAACATTACTAATTACTTTTAAATTACAGAATCTGTGTAACCCAAAAATCAGTTACCGTAATTGGACTACACAAATTTAAAGGGGTCAGGACATGCCTTTTTTATTATTTTAATATGTTCCTTGAGGTTCACTTATAATATTAGTAAAGTTTTTTGCAAAAAAACTTTACTGGGCAGGGCTATTGATGTGATATGGTAAAGTAGGTGTTGATGTGTTGTGGAAGCGGTCAGATGCAAATGTCTACCACAGTGTGACATCACAATGTGGAGGAAGTATAGAAAGAGTAATTTTGGCAGCTTGGTTTCAACAAATGCTCTATTTGCATTGTGGAATTTTTGAGTTCTAAAACTTACAGTATGTTTTTATAGTACAATGACCTCTTATATGTTAAAACATGACCCCTTTAAAATGTAATGAATTTACACTACTCTTTAACTTAAAAAGTAATTTGATTACAGTAACTAATTACTTTGTAATCAGATTTCACCCAACACTGGTTATCTACAAATGTCATGTCATCATGTTATATATTCTGTTATGTGCACTGTGCATAAGTATACAATAGGATGCTGTCTGGTGAGGGGGTTGTTGATCTTACTTGGTGGGCACACACTATCGTCCAGTGGAGCTCCAATCTCAGAGCCATCATAATCTTCATCATTATCCCTGTATGATTCTTCATCAGAATCTTCATCGCTGTCTTCTTCTTCCTCTCCTACATCGCCCACTGAGAACAGAAAAAAAAGTTCTAATGAGTTTCACCTACTTACATAATCACAAAATTACAAATATTCAAACAGTATGTGCACAAATAAGAAGTAAACACAATAAACATCTTAAAATACACAAACACTCGCATCTCACCATCACTTCCAGTTGGTTCTTTCTTCTTCACACGCTTAATCTTTTTCTTGAACACTCTGGTGAGGAATTCCTCAAACTTGTTCTCCCCCAATGAGGCCTGAAAGGTGGCGGTGAGAGCTTTGTCCTTCCCCTGGAGTCTCAGGATATCTCTCTTCTTCACTTCCATCTGCTGTTTACACTCATGTATCTTGGCCTGACAGATAAACACACACACGTTTGCTTTGCTACCTAAATGAGTACATAGCATAGGCTTCTATTGTTTTTCTAAAAAAAAAAAAAAATTACTATATCAATTAATTACTATAGTATACACTTTATCAAAATATAAAATATATATTAAATAACTGCCTAACCCTACCCTTAAAATAAAATATTTTTAGAATTAAAAAAAATAAAATAATTCATCAATCTTATTTATTTTTTTTTCACATGACGACACCCCCTAGGTGTCCCCTAAGGAAGGTTTTGTCAGATCTAGCTAACTTCTGTTGATAAATGTATCTCAAAACTACTTTAGATAGCTTGCAATTGCATTCGTGCTTTTATGATACAGACACATCATAAAAGCCCATGCATAAATGAAAACACACCCTGATCTCTTCCTCCTCCAGTATATAGGTAGTCAGTCTTTCCTGTAGAATATTCTCTCTCTTCTCAAACTCCTTCATAAGCAGAAGCTCTTCAAACAGGGTCACATGTCTCAGATCAGCCAGTTTCATTTGAACATCTAACTCTTGTTTCTCATGACGCAATACACGCAACTCTGCATCAAAACGCCACACTGCCTCCTCCATCTGCAAAGAGAGAGAAATAGTTTAAAGGCTGAAGGCATCTGATAATTAAAATCATCATCATGATCAGGTTTCTAAGTTATACTCTGAATTCACTAAACAGTAGCACCACTTTAACATCTGATATTTCAGCGCAAAACTCTGTATCTCAGGGCAATTCGTTTTTTTTCAACAAGTGGGCCAGATGGAGAAAAAAAAAAATTCTTCGGCTACAGATATCGTGTTAAAGGCCTATAATATTTGTTCACTATATAAATAAAATCTGTTTATAGCTTTAACTTTTTTTATCATGAGAAAAATATTTCAGAAGGAATTTCTATAAAAAATAAAATTGACTGAAAAATGCTTTAAAAATTGGTCCATAACATAGAGGGCCCTATTTTAAGCATTATGCTTTAAGTCATAAGCGCAAAGTCAATGGGCATGGCCAAGTTTTGGTATTTTCGTGCAAGCATGCACTAAGTTTAGGCACAGGTGGGTTTGTCGAAATTTCAGGCGCAAAGCGTTAATGGGCTGGGTCAAGTGCAATTTAATTCTGAGATTCTTCTCGGTTATTGCACTGTCAGCATCCTATTATATAATCCATTTCCTGTCAAGCACCAGTGATATAAACAAAGACAGCACATTCATATGAAGTTGGTATTGTCAATGGACTGTATGCAAAGAATTAGAATAATAGAAATATTTCTGACAGTGACACGCTCCTTTTATAAGAATTAACCCTTCGCCCCCCTTGTTTACGGTCGCTCGCTCTGACAAGCTCTGCAGAACTCCCCAGAATGAATAGGATATTGCCGCGAACGATGCAGTTTTTGGCAAAATATTCTCATAAACAGAATGGATAATATTTTTATGTGGGCTGGTATGAAGACTGACATTGTAATGCATATTTATCTGAAGTTTTCTGTCAAATAAACTGTTAAATTACACAGTAATTAGATTAAAAACTGTGGAGACTGTGAATCAGAATAAAGGCTAATTATTTTTACAGTCACTTGAAAAGAGAAATTTAATAGCGATTACACATCTAATAACATTAGCGTAAGTGAACAGAGCTGTTTATAACGTCTCATAACACACTAAATTTGATGCTGTGAACTGTTTATTTACAATTGCATTTACTATTACTTGAATCAATACAATTAACGTTCAGTTATTAGCTTTAATTGACCTTGAAGCAAATGTAGGTGTCGTTGCAGATGTTACACATTCATTGGGAATAAGGGCTGACACAGTTTAATCCATAACATTCTCTTCTCCAATTTATTTAAAGATTTTTAAACAAAAACACTACGGGTATCATCTCTGCGTAACTCGTGTCACTATTACAAATGACCCAGTAACAACGTGTTTTACATTCTTTGGATTATTTTGATAAAATCCCCCTTATAAGTACTCAAACACACATTACTCCCATAGGCTGTCATTGGAAAATAGCACATGCGTGTCAGAGTAATGGAGGCAGGGCAACAGTTGGCAACACAGGATTGGTCAGAGGCGTTTTAAGGTGGGGCTTAGCAAAGGGTCAATTGAAAATGCGATACTTATAAGTTTTTGCATGAACGTTCCTTTAAATTATAGAGAATGTAAGTATCATTAATTATTTTCATCTACGGACACACAAATCATGGCTATTATTAACAGTGAATGTATTGGCATGCACTTTTTTTCAAATGACGTCGATTTTGATTTTGAAAAATTAAATTCATTTATTGAAAATTTTTCATACATTTCAAACTAAACAAAAATATAATCAAAACAACAAAGCGGTCAAAAAAATCATACCAAATCCAAACATTTTACCATCTCCAACTTCTTCCACCAGCCCCTTTTGCAGTGACTTAAAAATCACTCTACCACAACAGGTGTTTCATAAAACAGCTATGACAGTGACTGTCAGGGACATAAATTGATATTCCACTAAATTTTTAGAGTTTGGGCATGAAATTTATTACCACCTGCTAGTGGAATCTCAAAACTGCAAATGTAGGAACTAAATTTAGACTTTGTGCTGAAAACAGACCTGCCTCTGAAATGTCTTCCTGCAATGGCCTATTTTCTGGAAAAAAGCAAATTTCGCCACTTAATTTACATACAATACACCCACAGTTTTCGTGTATACACCCACAGAGAGCGCAAACACTCCCACCCACGCCCACTTGCACTTTATGCTGGCACAAATATTGAGCTTAAAATTAGCACTCTCATTCAAAAATGGGATAAGACGTAGCGTATGGTACGGTTACGAAAATAGAACCCAAAGAGTAAATCAGACCGATACAAAAAATGTTATCGAACAATAACAGAGACATTTCTTTTAGATGCAATGATTTAAACTTTTGACTTTTCAAATCAAATGTTTTCTTGACCAAATTAATGAATAGATCTTTTCTGTTTCTCTGAGCTCATGCTTATCAGTCATCCATGATTTTAGTTCTTTAATCATCCCATTCTATCAAAATGACAAATAATTATTATTTGTAGCGCAACCTCTGAAAGTGCCTACAAAAACACGGTGCTCCTACACAAGACACTGTAAAAACAATGAGGCGTGGCGAAAAACAAAGCGCGAACAGACACAAAACAAGTTCTGTTTGAATAGCCCCTAAGACAACTGACAACATCACACAGGCCTCTGAAAATTTTAAACTGGCTGGATTTGTCCTCTGGGACGCCAGTTGAATAGGCCTGCTGTATCTTATTCACCGATCGCCTGCAATCCATTTTAAGCAGATGCTAAATGTGCTGAAATATCACTGAGCTGTGAATATTTATGTTAATTCAAATAAATTATATGCCTCCATTATATGTTAGGCTTTATAAGAATTCAAATAATTAGAAAATGTATTTATCGGGTGCTAAAACAACAGAGAGAGCACTCTTTCGGCAGACAAAATTCATTCTTAGTGCCCCCTAAATGTTCATAACACACCCACCAAGCTAACCTGTTTAAGAAGTTTGTCCTGCTTGTACAGATTTCGGATCTCCTCAACTTCTCTCATCTCCTTCTCTAGCTCTGTGAGCTCCTCCTCCTGCTTATGATATTGTGTCTCTACACCTCCATTCTCCAAGTGTGTGATCTGAACCTCAGTGTGTGTGACTTGTGTCTCCTGCTCCAGCAGCTCCAGGATGTCCCGCCTGCCCTCCTGCTTTTCATCCAGGCCAGTGGAAACCATCTTGGCCCTAAGTGTGGCAAAACGCTCCAAGGTCGCACGGGTGTATCTGTGTTTCCTCTCGGGCATTTCTTCTGGCATTATGATGGGCACAGCTGGCAATGGGCAACGTTTCTCGGGTGGCAACAGCTGCTGGACTAACTGGAGCTGCTCGACCTTGGAATGGAGCTGAGAGATGATCTCCACCTTACTGTCCCTTAAAGCCATCACACGAGCATTCATTTCAGACTTCTTCTCGTAGATCTGTAACATACACCAACACACGCAACATTAAATCAAAGTTGACAACATTTACTTTCTTAATACATGTTCCTGGTCTAAATATGGATGATTCCTTACATTCTGATTCTAGCATTTAATTAAACAAAAGTCTGTGCAGTGCAAGATGAGTCATCAATATTTTGGTCTGTTTCCCCGAAATAATAAGACTGTCAAATTAAAAGATGTATTTTTAGGAGTACACTAGCATATAGTTAGCTCCAAAGGCTGTTTTGGGTAGTAATAGACTACATGTAATCTGGATTACATAATCAGACCACAAAAATCAAGAATTTAGGAACTGAATCAGGGGCTGACAAACAGCAAATTGTTTAATTTCATGTTAACTAATGTTTAAAGCAAGTGTGGAAAGGAGTGTAAATTGGTACTTAAAGGAATATTCCGGGTTCAATACAAGTTAAAGTCAATTGACAGCATTTGTGGTATAATGTTGATTGCCACAAAAATCTGTTTTGACTCATCCGTACTTTTCTTAAAAAAAGCAAATATCTGGGTACAGTGATGCACCTTCAATGGAAGTGAATGGGGCCAATCCGTAAACTTTAAATTACTCACTGTTTCAAAAGTATAGCCTCAAAACACAAACAATATGTGTTAATATGATTTTAGTGTGGTAAAAACGTTTACTAACCTTTTTTGAGTAAAGTTAAATCCAATTTTACAACTTCGTTGTCATGACAAAGTAACCCTGTAAACGCAAAAAAAAACTAAAACAACCGTAAAAACGACGATTTTAACAACTTTACGGCTCAAATAATAAATTCGTTTTAACAGAGGAATTAAGTGCTTTTATAAAATTATAGGCTTCACATTTCTCCCTTTAAACCCTCCAAAAATTGGCCCCATTAACTTCTATTGTAAGTGCCTAACTGTAACAGTTTTTGTGGTAATAAACATTATGCCACAAATGCTTAACTTCTATTGAACCTGGAATATTTTACTTTAAAACACTTAATTAGATTTTCACCAAAACATTCAATAACTAATCCAAAAGTAATCAGATTAGATTACCTAATAGTGTAATCTAAAAGATTAAGTTACTGATTACATTTGTAGTTGTGTAATATGTAATCAGTACCAGATTACATTTCAGAAGTGATCTACTCAACACTGTTCAAAGGTAATAGATATGAAAGCCACAAACTTCAATTCTGATTATAAGGGGTCCTTAAGACAAAACGTTTTTTTATCTGACACTTTGGTAGAACTTTAGAGCTCTGTTTTGTTTTAAATAGTCCCTAAATTTTGCACTTTTGCAGTTTTTGGATTAATGTTTCAAGAAAGTGTTATTTACCTTCTTCTCCAGTTCCACTAACTGCAGTCTCTTCTTCTCTACATTCATCCTTAGGTGTTCAGGAACATTGAAGTCTTTCGCCGACTTCAGTTTGAAGTCACCAATTTTCTCCTTAGCCAGTCTGATTGCTTCCACATCCTTAGGGTCCTCATAGTCCTCACTGGGCTTAGAGGCATAGCTGAGAAGAGACCAACGGTGTTACATACACAATTACACCCTGTCTACACAGGGCACGTCTGTTGACGTGATGCAATGGCTTGAGGCGTCTACACTGGATGCGTCATCACAAACGTTCTAAAATGTCTAATTTGTGTAGGAGCGCCAGCATCGCAAAATGGAATCAACACCCGTTTATTGTCAGCGCAACAGACGCGGCGCAGTGTAGACAGCATCATTGATTATAATAGGGTTCTATTGCTTTTGACGTGATGCGACGCTTGCGTCCGGTGTAGACAGGCTGTCACATAAACACAGACAGAGAGACCTACACACACACTGGCACTCACAATTCTGCCCACTCTTTTTTTCTCTTGTCAATCCTGGCTCTGGCTTTCTCTGCCTTCTCTGCAGCTTTGCGTAGTTTCTCTGCCTCTCTGCTAGCTAGTTTACGAGATCCAGACTGCATGACGCTCGACTGAATCATTTGATCTGTAACCAGCTCATCCTGCACTGCTCAGAGACAGAGAAGGAGAAAGAATAATTGCACACATACAATCTTATACACACCCTCATGTTGTTCCAAACCCATATGACATTCTTTTTTCTGTGGAACACAAATGGAGATGTTAGACAGAAAGTTAGAGACTGAAAAGTTCAGTCACCATTCACTTTTACTGTAAGGAACAAAATAAAATAAAAAAGGCAAAAATTCTGTATAATATTTCCTGTCATATAGGTTTGGAGCAACATGGGGTGGGGGGTGGTAAATAAAATCAGAATTTCCATTATTGGTGAACTATCCCTTTAAATAAATATCACACACTGTTCCTCTCTCACATGAAATGCTGCTGGATTCTTTGCCGAGCTGTGCTTTGTTCTGCCAGCGCTCTTGTTCCACATGTCCACTCTGAGAGGCTGCTCTGCTGTGCTGGTGCAGCTGCAGATGCTTTTGTATGACCGGCAGAGCCAGCAGCCTATACGTGGAAATCTTATGTCCACTCTCAAAGGCATGCAGAGTGACCGTGTCTTGCGCCACTGACTCCCAGAACCTGCAGAGAGTTTCAACAGCACATAAAAAAATTTAAGAAATAAAACAAAACAAAAAACAAAAAACAAAGCAGGTGGATGCCCATAGGAAAGAAACATCACAAATGAGATCTTCTTTATAGTAATTTTGTTTCTTCTAGACAAATTAGATTCAATGGAGAACAAAAAGAGATTTTTTGCTTAAAGGGATAGTTCACCCAAAAATGAAAACTCTCTCATTTACTCACCCTCATGCCATCCCAGATGTGTATGACTTTCTTTCTTCTGCAGAACACAAATTAAGATTTTTAAAAGAATATTTCAGCTCTGTAGGTCCTCACAATGAAAGTGTATGGGTACCAAAATTTTGAAGCTCCGAAAAGCACATAAAGGCAGCATAAAAGTAATCCATATGATTCCAGTGGTTAAATTTATATCTTCAGAAGTCCTTTCCTTTTTAAGTCCATTGAAGTCCTTTCTAATATAAATCTCCACCTTTTACCAGCTCTGACCAGTAGGTGGCAATATGCACAAGGAGTGGGTATTGCCAAGAACAAAAGAAGAAGAATGAGAAAGTGGAGACTGATAGTAAAAAGCACTTCTTTTTTTTTTACCTGTTTCTCACCCACACCTCTAATATCGCTTCAGATGACATGGATTTACCACGGGAGTCGTAAGGATTACTTTTATGCTGCCTTTATATGCTTTTGGAGCTTAAAAATGTTGTTACCCATTCACTTGCATTGTGAGGACCTACAGAGCTGAAATATTCTTCTAAAACTCTTCTTCTGTCTTCTGAGAAAGAAAGAAAGTCACACATCTGGGATGGCATGAGGATGATTAAATTCTGAGAGAGTTTTCATTTTTGGGTGAACTATACCTTTAAGAGTAATGTGTGTAAATATCTGTTAAATAAATTTCTGCGTGGAAGTGAGGTACATGGCCTGTAGTTTGTTGAGGCCTATTCGGTGTCTCTCCTCCTCCCAGGCCAGTTCTTTCCTGACCTCCATCACTCTCTCTTCTATCTGTCTTTCGATCTCCTCATGGAAGCGTGGGTCCAGCTCAAACTCCTACAAACACCAAGAAGAGATTATGATTATGTTTAATCACAGTTAAACATGCGTGTGAGCTGGGAAGTGGGTGTTTTGTGCTGAAGGTGTGTGAGAACTGTGTACCGAGCGATGGAGGCGGATGTATTCAGGTAGGCTCTGGTTCTGTTCCAGTAAAGCTTGAAAGCGACTCTGCAGTCCCATCAGCTTCTTCCGCCTCTCCTGTTTCCTCTGTTCTGCTTCCTTATGCATGCGGTCCAGCTCCAGCTTCTGTTTAGCTGTTTCTATGCTGCACACACACACTTATAATGCTACACAACCACAATCATTTTTAAATAAAAATGTCCACACTTACAGGTAGACAACCACTGTCTAGCGTCTTTGAAGTTATCATATAAGGGCCCTAACTTAGACCCTATCACTTGCTTTATTTGAATAACACTGTGTGTGCTGTCACCTGTAAGCAGATGGATCCTCTATATCCTGGGCTGCTTTCTCCATCTCCAGTCCAACCTTATTTCATGACAGAATAAGGTGGAGAGAGTTGAAACTCATAGAAGTACACCTCACATACAGTATATACACATGCACTAACCCGTGGGGAGGGCACTTTGGCATGTTTCAGTTGCATTGCCCTCTGGAGCTCCTCCTCAGGCAGACAGCTGAAGGAGAAGATGTTGCCATCCTCTCCAGCGGTCAGGACAAACATGTCATCGTAGCTACAGCGAATGTGGCGTATGTGACCGTACTGGTTGTCATGGACGCTGAGGGCCCAGTACGCCTGCATGGAGCTGAGCTGATGGTCGGAGGCCTGAATGGGGTACGCCCTTATACTGCCGTCCTCCATCCCACATAACATCAACTGCCTGCTGGAACTAGGAAAGGAAGGAACTAATTTATGCCTTTTTCACTAGATGTGTGAATGGATAATTTAAATGTTGATTAGTACATCTATTAAATAAAGAGTAATTGGATTTAATGGTTTGGGCCCTATTGTTTATTTTTAACATTACTGTAATATTTTAGAATGCAGTTAGAGGGTTCCCTTTACAATTCACAGCATTAGATCAGAGAATGTCTTTCATAAAAAAGCAAAATTGCTTAAAAAGCTTTTAAAAAATGTTGTAGGATTTGAACACTGACACCCACCAGGCTGTTTAACTAGCTTCAAACAGCTGCACCAGAAAAAAAACAGAAAAGTGACCAGCTTCACTTTTGCTATGGCATTTGTTATGACCATGTTGGTCCACCAAACCTGCATTCACCATCAAGATGGTAACCGGTAGCTGGGCATCTCTGGAGGGCTATAACTGAAATATTCATGACTAAATTGATGTAGAATCAAATCAAATCAACACTTTGTGAATCATAATTAAATCTGGAAATAATGCTTATACCCAGCCATAGGCTATTGGTAATCAATACCAGCCCATGCACACACATGAAGACAGAGAAACCTCACTTGAAGTTGATGGTGAGAATGGGGTTATGGTCTGTGTCGTGCACAGGTATGAAGGAGAATGGCTCATCTCTCCCCTCTAAAGGATTTTTGCTCTGTAGTTCAGAGAATTTACAGTGGTAAAGATACCCCGAGTCATAGCCACCCTAAAAAAGAGAGAACAATGCATTTTAGTGACACACAGGTGTGTCTGTCTTGTAAATTTCACTGTGTGTATTTACTGTATGTATCTACCATAGACAGCCAGAATGCCCCTGGTGTTGAGGAAAAGCCGCATTGCAAAGGACTGGGTGGAGATGGAATGTAAAGAGGAGGCAGTTCCTCTTCCTCCTCATCCTCTTCTGTCTCTTCCTCCTTTAGTTTCTCCTCTATGGAATCTGGCTTTTGCTCTCTCAACTTCTTCAAACGCTCTTCCCTCTCTTTCTTCTTCTGCTCCTTTCTGGCCTGCCTGAGTGCGACCTCTGCATCTCTCTGCACACATGCATGCACATTGCAGTAGAATAATATACAAGCTTAATATCTGTGTAGGTATTTCATTCCACAACACAACTCAGAACACAACAGAAAATATTTTGAACAGGTGACAAAAGGCAGCGCTTATGCTGTTAAAGGCATAGTTCACCCAAAAATAAAAGTTCTCTCATCATTTACTCACCCACATGCCATCCCAGATGTGGACGATTTTCTTTCTTTTGCAGTACTCAAACAAAGATTTTGGGAAGAATATCTCAACTCTGTAGGTCCATACAATGCAAGTGAATGGTGACCAAAACTTCAAAGCTAAAAAAAGCACATAAATACAGCATAAAAGTAATCCATAAGACTCCAGTGTTTTAATCCATGTCTTCTGAAGCAATCTAAAAGGTTTGGGGTGAGAACAGACCATTATGTAACTCCTTTCTGTACTATACATCTTGCCATTGCAGTCTCTAGGCACAATCATCATTTCAAGCTTGATTACACTTCCTAGTGCTTGACACATGCGCAGAGCGTGATATGGCACAAGGAAGTGTACTCAAGCTTGAAATCATGATCGCCAAGGAGACATGTCAAATTTACGGTGAAAAAGGAGTTTCATTTTGGTCTGTTCTCACCCAACATGGATTGGATCGATTCAGAAGACATGGATTAAACCACTGGAGTCATATTGATTACCTTTATGCTGACTTTGTGCGCTTTGTGGAGCTTCAAAGTTTTGGTCACCATTTACTTGCATTGTATGGACCGACAGATCTGAGATGTTCTTCTAAAAATCTTTGTTTGTGTTCTGCAAAAGTAAAAAGTCATATACATCTAAAATGGCATGAGGGTGAGTAAATGATGGGAGAAATTTCAGATTTGGGTGAACTATTCTTTTAACCCATTTAAAAAAATGTACAGATATCTGGCAACGGTAGCATCTTGTATGCCTCCAAACATCAAAAACACATATGAGATATGAGTTTTCTTTTTCTTTTATTCACTTTTGATTTGGGACACATTCAAATGTGGTTCTAAATCCGAAACATATCTATTATCTGGTATCTGACCTAAATCTAAACACTTGTATCCAGTTCTCCTCTGAAATCTTTTTCTCATTGTTACATGACAGATGTGCAAATCATTTTATGTGTCAAAATATCAGAGCTAAAGTTATTAGGAAGATAAGTTGAAGAACGTGTAACCTTAATGCGAGACTTGATGCTGCTGAAGCAGAAATGCATTATGTGAAGGTCTGAGAGTTGGTATGTGTTTCCTCCAGTCTGAGCATTAAGATCAGGACACTGGACTTCCATCACGTGACCATTCCGACAGAAGATCAACAGAGTGTTTTTCTCCTTTAAACAGACACACAAACCTTCCATGTGCTTTAATAATCATACACAGTATGGTACGACCCGCCAGAGGCCCACCACAGAGAACATGAGGTCACACCAGATTAAACAGCATGTTGCAACTGAGTAACACCTGAATACTTTCAAGAGCTTATAACTCACATGTGACTGAGGTGACCACTCCAGACATTGCACAGGTCCTGGGACGGTCACAAACCCGATGGGCTCGTACCTGTCGCCCACCGTAAAGAAGAACACAGTGCAGTCTGTACTCTACAGGAAGAGCAAAGAATATCACATTAACACAACAGGCTACTCAAACACACAATCACACTTATCCACTCGATTCCTACCCCAGTAGCCATGATCTTTCCCATTCTCTCATAAGCAATGGCGGTCACGGGTGCATTATGGGGTTTGAGAGCTTGTCTGAGGCGGAGCTCGGCATCTCCAAGTTGACTGCGCCCTGCAACCGTGTTCAGACTCTGAGGGTTATACAGCTCCAAAAGACGCACCACACCATCATCAAAACCTACCACCAGCAGAGCCCCAGCACTGTTCACCTGCAAAGATAATCACACAATATCATTACACAAAGACGGGAACTGTAGTAACAGCACAACAAAGGAAAAGACAGAGTAGAGCACAAGATGAGTGTGAAAAAAAAAAAAATAAATACTTTCTCCAAGCACTCAATAATTTTATCATGAGCATGTCGATTAAACATAAATAATAACTTCTATCTATTATGTACACAGAGTATTCAAACAAGTACATTTCTAAGGGGCCGTTCACTTTGGACAAGTTCTTGCATTTAAAAACTGCAAAAACAGAACTGAAGAGAATGCAGGGTCTCGAGACACGTTTTTGGACACAAGAATGCATCCTGTTAAACGGCCCCTAAGAAGTTAATTTATTACCGTGTCTGAGGCCCAGGTCAGCGTTGTTCCTCCTTGTTTAAAGCGGCTTATCGTAAGCTCTTTCTTTGAAAGAAAGTCAAATACCCTGACTGAGGCTGGGTAGGAGAATAGAGGGATATGTCAATGTCTTTAGGAGCACTTTGAAAGCCTGTGTATGCATTTGTTAAATTTTGTCTTACAGTCGAGGGCTGTGGTGGCCATGAGGTGGCTACTTCCAGAAACATCCATGCCCTGAATGGCACCAGCATGGAATGAAAAGAGACACTCTGGATCTTGAGTCTGCAAAAGACAAGAGCAAATAAGACCATTTAAAACACAGTATGTTTGTCAGCCCCATTCTGGAAAAATATGATGGAGCTCCTTTGTTAACATAACTCACAATGTTAGAGAATGAAAGATCCAGTCTCCAAATACCACCATTAGAGTCCTGATAAAATAAAACCAAAAAATTTAATAAAACTGAGCCTCGGTTGCTAAAAACATTGGCAAAAAAAAACACAAGATTCACACATAGAATGAAGAGATCTTAAACCTGAGCAAACCAGATGGAGGTGTCTGGGATGGAGCTCTTGACCATAGAGTATAAGCTGACATTACATCCTATGATTAACTCATTCATAGGTTCAATCTCAAACAGGCCACTGTCATCCACTGAATCTGCAGCATCTATGGTCTCCAAGTTCCAGCCCTGAGATAGATTTTTAGAGAGATTGCTTTAACAGTGTTAAAGAACCAAAACGCCCCAAACGGATAGTGCATTTTGGAATCTGCGGTCACAATAGCAACATCTAACTGGGTAGCATAATAGACCAGTGCATACTCTGACAGCTCCATCAGATCCTATAGTCATTAGTTCTCCTTCGTCCAGGTTAAACTGGTGAATGGTTCCAGTATGACAGGTGCGTCCTCCTTTACGACATATTTCAACCTTTATCAGACCCCCCTCCCAGAGGAGCATGTTCCCCCACTCTGATCCTGACACTACCTGAGAAAAAGAGAGAGAGAATTAGTTCACCCAAAAAATTTAAATTCTCTCATTATTTACTCACCCTCATGCCATTCCACATGTGTAAGATTTTCTTTCATCTGCAGAACACAAACAAAGATTTTTAGAAGAATATCTGTAGGTCCATACAATGTAAGTCAACAAGTTCCAAAACTTTGAAGCTCAAAAAAGCACATAAAAGCAGCATAAAAGTAATCCATACGACTGCAGTGGTTAAATCCATGTCTTCAGAAGTGATATGATAGGTGTGGGTGAGAAACATTTCAATATTTACAACCTTTTTTACAATAAATTCTCCTCCCCAGTGTTTCCAGGTTCACGGTTTTCCTGCCCAATTGGGCTATTTTGAAAATGCAGTTGCGGCTTAAAATGTAGTCACGGGTTGCGGTTTTTTGGGATACTTTTACCTTGTACCACAGTACAAACCTAAAAGTTTGATGGTAGACACAGTAAAATGAAATTTAATGACTTGTTTGTATTTAACCAATTGATTACAGGATTGAATACCTGGCAACCACATGCAGTGTCTATAAGCATCATCTTTCAATTCAATCAGCACGCTGTCTGCTCAGCTGTGCACTAGAATAAAATCAGTCGGCATCATTTGTTGCAAATTTTACATTCGAGCGGATGACTGTTCCCTGCGATTTTAATTCTTGTGTGAATACATGTATGCCACCTCTAATGTATACTGTTAAATTAAGTCTGTTTTATGGTATTTGTGGCAGCAATTGCGGCGTCTGTGCTGAACTTGCATGAAGACGGCTTGAGCTAAGCATTGTGAGAAAAGAAATGAGAAAACTGACAAAAATAAACAAAGAGTAAATTAAAAACAAGCAAAAATGAAGTGTTTCAGTAATAAAAGAGAAACAAACACAAAGAATAAATAGATATGCAAGCAAGGCAAGTTAAATTCATTCATATTGAATACTACATTGTATTCACATACTTTATTGCATGTTATATTCTGCTAGTGGCGTCCAGCTGTTGACTCATTAATAATCATAAATATGAAAATAATTACACTTTTGTGTCAGAATGCCTTTTCTGACATAATCTGACTGCCCAATCAAATAATGAGTTAAGAAGGATATTGAAAGGTCAAAAATAATGCTTGAAATTGCTTCTGATTCAGTCAGTGAACACAAAAAAATAGAAGTTGACCTCAGGTCATCATGGGATATACTGTAGTACTCCATGCAATGTGCTCTGGTTCTACTTTGCACATTTTGGCAAATGAAGCTACTGTAGTACATTATTGTACAAGTTATTTGTCATTATTAGTTTTTGAAAGAAAATGATACTTTTATTCACCAAGAACTCTCTCTCTCTCTCTCTCTCTTTCTCTCTCTCTCTCTCTCTCTCTCTCTCTCTATATATATATATATATGCACACACACACAAATATTTTATAAAAACATTGATAATGTTACAAATCACTATTTCTGTTTATAAAATTTTTTTATATAAAAAAAATATTATATATATAAAATCCACTAGAAATGACTAGTATGGAGAAATGACTAGTGAAATCAGGCTTTTTCATCACAGGTAGCTGAATTTTAAAATAAATAAAAATGTTAAACAGTTATTTAGATTACCATTATATTACATATTTCTATTGTTTGTGGCATTATTCTTGATCAATACAATGCATTATTGGTGAACAGAAGCATCAATTTCTTTCAAAAACAAAAATGTCTTAGTGATTCCAAACATTTGTACGATAGTAGGCTATACATACTGCAAAACAGCGTATAGTAGTATGCCATTGCGAACAGTCCAAAAAAATGTATTAAGAGGGTTACTAAACAAGCATTTTAAGGTCCTGTGTGGTAGTTTTCCACAGTGATTGGACACGTAAAAATTTTAGCTATTTTTAGCATCTTTAGTGTGAGTTTTAATCCAACTTTGGGCTGGAAATTTTTAATGGACCTGGCAACCCTGCTCCTCCCTGCCCAGTAGGTGGCGATATGCACGAAGAAAGCGAATCATCAAAAACAAAAGAAGAAGAATACTTAGAAGAGAAGAGTGCTTAGGAGGGCTGTTTGAAAGTGGAGATTTGTAGTTAAAAAGGACTTAAATTTTTATCTGTTTCTCACCCATACCTATTATATAGCTTCTTAAGACATGGATTTACCACTGGAGTCATTTGGATTACTTTTATGATGCCTTTAAAGGGTTTTTGCGCTTCAAAGTTATGGACCCTGTTGACTTGCACTGAGCTGAAATATTCTTCTAAAAATCTTCGTTGTGTTCTGCAGAGGAAAGAAAGGCATACACATCAGGGATGGCATGAGGGTGAGTAAACGATGAGAGAATTTTCATTTTTGGGTGAACTATATATATTTAGATTGTATGTTACTTGGTGTGTGTGATTATGTGAATGTAACAAGGTGCTAGGAAAAACCTTGCCATCGGGAAGCTCCACATATCCCTCTATATCTGTTACCGTTGTTTTACCGAATCTTCCCAGGTACCCTTGCAACTTTAAACCTGTGAAGGTACTGGCCATTTTCCAGAATCTACCAAAATATTAAACCCAAAACTCTCTCAGTACATGGGACAATATTAAAAGTAACAAATAAATAACACATAAAAGATATACAATACAAAGCAGAATCTTCTAGACAATACAATAAATATACATTTTTGTTATACAGAGGGTTCAGTCAAAACAAGGTGAGACAGCGTTTAGCTATTATGCCACCAGCTTCCAGAAAAGGTCAGGTGTGCTCCAACAGTAGCCACATTCATGTCCAGACTGAAAACACATCTGTTCAGCTATGCATTTCTTCACTGAGCATTTTGCTGCACTCACTGCATTCATTTTATTTCTGTATT